>NW_028239178.1:0-240000 GCF_036417535.1 Chlamydotis macqueenii
GGAGGTTATTTTTCAGTGGGCGCCCAGGTGCAGCGGGTGGTAAATATCGAAGCCCTGTTGGTCAGGGAAAGCCCAGAGCCCCGATGTCTCTGGTGCTGTAGATGCGCTGCCAATGGCCCATGAGGAGCAGCAAGAGCTTGACAGGCTGGATCTTTCGGTGTGGGAGCAATCGTCCGATCTTCGTGATTTTTCAAGGTTTTATTTCAATGTGCGCCCCGGTGCACCTGGTGGTATATGTCGAAGCCCTGTTGGTGAGGGAAAGCCCAGAGTCCCGTTGTCTGTGGTGCTGTAGATGCGCTGCTAATGGGCGGTGTGGAGCAGTAAGAGCTTGTGTTGCTGGCACTTTCGTTGTGGGAGCAATCGTCTGATCTTCGTGATTTTTCGGGGATTTTTTTTAAGTGGGCGCCAAGGGGCAGCTGGTGGTATATGTCGAAGCCCTGTTGGTCAGAGAAAGCCCGGAGCCCCGATGTCTGTGGTGCTGTAGGTGCGCTGCCAATGGCCCGTGAGGAGCAGCAAGAGCTTAACAGGCTGGCACTTTCGGTGTGGGCGTAATCGTCCGATGTTTGTGTTTTTTCGGGGGCTATTTTCAGTTGGAGCCCCGGTGCAGCGAGTGGTAAATGTTGAAGCCCTGTTGGTCAGGGAAAGCCCAGAGCCCCGTTGTCTGTGGTGCTGTAGATGCGCTGGGAATGGGCGGTGAGGAGCAGCAAGAGCTTGAGTTGCTGGCACTTTCGGTGTGGGAGTAATAGTTCGATGTTCGTGATTTTTTGGGTTTTTTTTCAGTGGCCGCCCAGGTGCAGCTAGTGGTAAATGTCGAAGCCCTGTTGGTCAGGGAAAGCCCGGAGCCCCGATGTCTGTGGTGCTGTAGATGCACTGCCAATGGCCCAGGACGAGCAGCAAGAGCTTGACTGGCTGGCACTTTCGGTGTGGGAGCAATCGTCCGACATTCGTGGTTTTTCTAGGTTTTATTTCAGGGGGCGCCCAGGTGCAGCTGGTGCTAAACATCGAAGGCCTGTGCATCAGGGAAGGCCCGGAGCCACAATGTCTGTGGTGCTGTAAAAGCGCCTCCAATGGCCGGGGAGGAGCAGCAAGAGCTTAACAGGCTGGCACTTTCAGTGTGGGCGTAATCGTCCGATGTTCGTGATTTTTCGGGGTTTTTTTTCAGTGGGAGCCCAGGTACAGCTGGTGGTAAACGTCGAAGCCCTGTTCGTCAGGGAAAGCCCGGAGCCCCGATGTCTGTGGTGCTGTAGATGCGCTGCCAATGGCCGGTGAGGAGCAGCAAGAGGTTGACAGGCTGGCACTTTCGGTGTGGGAGCAATCGTCCGACGTTCGTGATTTTTCGGGGGTTTTTTTTCAGTGGGCGCCCAGGTGCAGCTGGTGGTAAACGTCGAAGCCCTATTGGTGAGGGAAAGCCCGGAGCCCCGATGTCTGTGGTGCTGTAGATGCGCTGCCAATGGCCGCTGAGCAGCAGCAAGAGCTTGAGTTGCTGGCACTTTCGGTGTGGGAGCAATCGTCCTATATTCGTGATTTTTCGGTGTTTTTTTCAGTGGGTTCGCAGGTGCAGCTGGTGATTATCATTGAAGCCCTATTCGTCAGGGAAAGCCCAGAGCCCCGATATCTGTGGTGCTGTAGATGTGCTGCCAATGGCCGGGGAGGAGCAGCAAAGCTTGACATGCTGGCACATTCGGTGTGGGAGCAATCGTCCGACGTTTGTGATTTTTGGGGATTATTTTTCAGTGGGCGCCCAGGTACAGCTGGTTGTATATGTTGAAGCCCTGTAGGTCAGGGAAAGCCCAGAGCCCCGATGTCTGTGGTGCTGTAGATGCGCTGGGAATGGGCGGTGAGGAGCAGCAAGAGCTTGACTGGCTGGCACTTTTGGTGTGGGAGCAATCGTCCGACGTTCGTGGTTTTTCTAGGTTTTATTTCAGGGGGCGCCCAGGTTTAGCTGGTGCTAAACATCGGAGGCCTGTTCGTCAGGGAAGGCCCGGAGCCACAATGTCTGTGGTGCTGTAGAAGCGCCTCCAATGGCCGGGGAGGAGCAGCAAGAGCTTAACAGGCTGGCACTTTCAGTGTGGGCGTAATCGTCCGATGTTCGTGATTTTTCGGTGTTTTTTTTCAGTGGGTTCCCGGGTGCAGCTGGTGATAATCGTCGAAGCCCTGTTCATCAGGGAAAGCCCAGAGCCCCGATGTCTGTGGTGCTGTAGATGCGCTGCCAATGGTCAGGGAGGAGTAGCAAGAGGTTGACAGGCTGGATCTTTTGGTGTGGGAGCAATCGTCCGATGTTCGTGTTTTTTGGGGTTTTTTTTTTCAGTGGGCGCCCAGATGCAGCTGGTGGTAATCGTCGAAGCCCTGTTCTTCAGGAAAAGCCCGGAGCCGTGATGTTTGTGGTGCTGTAGTTGCGCTGCCAATGGCCGGTGAGGAGCAGCAAGGGCTTGACTGGCTGGCACTTTTGGTGTGGGAGCAATCGTCCTGTATTCGTGATTTTTCGGGGTTTTATTTCAGTGGGCGCCCAGGTTCAGCTGGTGGTAAACGTCGAAGCCCAGTTCGTCAGGGAAACCCCGGATCCCCAATGTCTGTGGTGCTGTAGGGGCGCTGGGAATGGGCATGAGGAGCAGCAAGAGCTTGTGTTGCTGGCACTTACGGTGTGGGAGCAATCGTCCGATGTTCGTGATTTTTCGGGGTTTATTTTCAGTGGGCGCCCAGGTGCAGGTGCTGGTAATCGTCGAAGCCCTGTTCGTCAGGGAAAGCCCGGAGCCGTGATGTCTGTAGTGCTGTAGTTGCCCTGCCAATGGCCGGTGAGGAGCAGCAAGAGCTAGACTGGCTGTCACTTTCGGTGTGGGAGCAATCGTCCAATGTTCGTGATTTTTCAGGGTTTTTTTTCAGTGGGTGCCCATGTTCAGCGGGTGGTAAATGTCAAAGCCCTGTTGGTCAGGGAAAGCCCAGAGCCCCGATGTCTGTGGTGCTGTAGATGCGCTGCTAATGGCCCAGGACGAGCAGCCAGAGCTTGGCTGGCTGGCACTTTCAGTGTGGGAGCAATCGTCCGACCTTCGTGAATTTTTGGGGTTTTTTTTCAGTGGGCGCCCAGGTGCAGCTGGTGGTAAACGTCGAAGCCCTGTTGGACAGGGAAAGCCCAGAGCCCCGATGTCTGTGGTGCTGTAGATGCGCTGCTAATGGCCAAGGACGAGCAGCCAGAGCTTGGCTGGCTGGCACTTTCAGTGTGGGAGCAATCGTCCGACGTTCGTGATTTTTTGGGGGTTTTACTATCCCTGGGCGCCCATTTGGAGCTGGTGGTAAACGTCGAAGCCCTGTTTGTCAGGGAAAGCCCGGAGCCGTGATGTCTGTGGTGCTGTAGTTGCGCTGCCAATGGCCGGTGAGGAGCAGCAAGGGCTTGACTGGCTGGCACTTTCAGTGTGGGAGCAATCGTCCGACGTTCGTGATTTTTCGGGGTTTTATTTCAGTGGGCGCCCAGGTTCAGCTGGTGGTAAACGTCGAAGCCCTGTTCGTCAGGGAAACCCCGGATCCCCAATGTCTGTGGTGCTGTAGGGGCGCTGGGAATGGGCATGAGGAGCAGCAAGAGCTTGTGTTGCTGGCACTTTCGGTGTGGGAGCAATCGTCCGATGTTCATGATTTTTCGGGGTTTATTTTCAGTGGGCGCCCAGGTGCAGGTGGTGGTAAACGTCGAAGCCCTGTTGGTCAGGGAAAGCCCGGAGCCGTGATGTCTGTGGTGCTGTAGTTGCCCTGCCAATGGCCGGTGAGGAGCAGCAAGAGCTAGACTGGCTGTCACTTAAGGTGTGGGAGCAATCGTCCAATGTTCGTGATTTTTCAGGGTTTTTTTTCAGTGGGTGCCCATGTTCAGCGGGTGGTAAATGTCAAAGCCCTGTTGGTCAGGGAAAGCCCGGAGCCCCGATGTCTGTGGTGCTGTAGATGCACTGGGAATGTCTGGTGAGGAGCAGCAAGTGCTTGACTGGCTGGCACTTTCGGTGTGGGAGCAATCGTCCGACCTTCGTGAATTTTTGGGGTTTTTTTTCAGTGGGCGCCCAGGTGCAGCTGGTGGTAAACGTCGAAGCCCTGTTGGTCAGGGAAAGCCTGCAGCCCCGATGTCTGTGGTGCTGTAGATGCGCTGCCAATGGCCCAGGACGAGCAGCAAGAGCTTGACTGGCTGGCACTTTCGGTGTGGGAGCAATCGTCCGACGTTCGTGGTTTTTCTAGGTTTTATTTCAGGGGGCGCCCAGGTGCAGCTGGTGCTAAACATCGAAGGCCTGTGCATCAGGGAAGGCCCGGAGCCACAATGTCTGTGGTGCTGTAAAAGCGCCTCCAATGGCCGGGGAGGAGCAGCAAGAGCTTAACAGGCTGGCACTTTCAGTGTGGGCGTAATCGTCCGATGTTCGTGATTTTTCGGGGTTTTTTTTCAGTGGGAGCCCAGGTACAGCTGGTGGTAAACGTCGAAGCCCTGTTCGTCAGGGAAAGCCCGGAGCCCCGATGTCTGTGGTGCTGTAGATGCGCTGCCAATGGCCGGTGAGGAGCAGCAAGAGGTTGACAGGCTGGCACTTTCGGTGTGGGAGCAATCGTCCGACGTTCGTGATTTTTCGGGGGTTTTTTTTCAGTGGGCGCCCAGGTGCAGCTGGTGGTAAACGTCGAAGCCCTATTGGTGAGGGAAAGCCCGGAGCCCCGATGTCTGTGGTGCTGTAGATGCGCTGCCAATGGCCGCTGAGCAGCAGCAAGAGCTTGAGTTGCTGGCACTTTCGGTGTGGGAGCAATCGTCCTATATTCGTGATTTTTCGGTGTTTTTTTCAGTGGGTTCGCAGGTGCAGCTGGTGATTATCATTGAAGCCCTATTCGTCAGGGAAAGCCCAGAGCCCCGATATCTGTGGTGCTGTAGATGTGCTGCCAATGGCCGGGGAGGAGCAGCAAAGCTTGACATGCTGGCACATTCGGTGTGGGAGCAATCGTCCGACGTTTGTGATTTTTGGGGATTATTTTTCAGTGGGCGCCCAGGTACAGCTGGTTGTATATGTTGAAGCCCTGTAGGTCAGGGAAAGCCCAGAGCCCCGATGTCTGTGGTGCTGTAGATGCGCTGGGAATGGGCGGTGAGGAGCAGCAAGAGCTTGACTGGCTGGCACTTTTGGTGTGGGAGCAATCGTCCGACGTTCGTGGTTTTTCTAGGTTTTATTTCAGGGGGCGCCCAGGTTTAGCTGGTGCTAAACATCGGAGGCCTGTTCGTCAGGGAAGGCCCGGAGCCACAATGTCTGTGGTGCTGTAGAAGCGCCTCCAATGGCCGGGGAGGAGCAGCAAGAGCTTAACAGGCTGGCACTTTCAGTGTGGGCGTAATCGTCCGATGTTCGTGATTTTTCGGTGTTTTTTTTCAGTGGGTTCCCGGGTGCAGCTGGTGATAATCGTCGAAGCCCTGTTCATCAGGGAAAGCCCAGAGCCCCGATGTCTGTGGTGCTGTAGATGCGCTGCCAATGGCCAGGGAGGAGCAGCAAGAGGTTGACAGGCTGGATCTTTTGGTGTGGGAGCAATCGTCCGATGTTCGTGTTTTTTGGGGCTTTTTTTTTCAGTGGGCGCCCAGATGCAGCTGGTGGTAATCGTCGAAGCCCTGTTCTTCAGGGAAAGCCCGGAGCCGTGATGTTTGTGGTGCTGTAGTTGCGCTGCCAATGGCCGGTGAGGAGCAGCAAGGGCTTGACTGGCTGGCACGTTCGGTGTGGGAGCAATCGTCCGACGTTCGTGATTTTTCGGGGTTTTTTTTTCCGTGGGCGCCCAGGTGCAACTGGTGGTAAATGTCGAAGCCCTGTTGGTCAGGGAAAGCCCAGAGCCCCGATGTCTGTGGTGCTGTAGATGCGCTGCTAATGGCCCAGGACGAGCAGCCAGAGCTTGGCTGGCTGGCACTTTCAGTGTGGGAGCAATCGTCCGACGTTCGTGATTTTTTTGGGGTTTTACTTTCCCTGGGCGCCCATTTGGAGCTGGTGGTAAACGTCGAAGCCCTGTTTGTCAGGGAAAGCCCCGAGCCCCGATGTCTGTGGTGCTGTAGATGCCCTGCAAATGGCTCATGAGGAGCAGCAAGAGCTTGACAGGCTGGCACTTTTGGTGTGGGAGCAATTGTCCGATGTTCGTGATTTTTGGGATTTTACTTTAACTGGGCGCCCATTTGGAGCTGGTTGTAAACGTCGAAGGCCTGTTGGTCAGGGAAAGCCCGGAGCCCCGATGTCTGTGGTGCTGTAGATGTGCTGCCAATGGCCCGTGAGGAGGAGCAAGAACTTGTGTTGCTGGCACTTTCCGTGTGGGCGTAATCGTCCGATGTTCGTGATTTTTTGGGGGCTTTTTTCAGTGGGAGCCGAGGTGCAGCTGATGGTAAACGTCGAAGCCCTGTTGGTCAGGGAAAGCCCGGAGCCCCGATGTCTGTGGTGCTGTAGATGCGCTGGGAATGGCTGGTGAGGAGCAGCAAGAGGTTGACAGGCTGGCACTTTCGGTGTGGGAGCAATCGTCCGACGTTCGTGGTTTTTCTAGGTTTTATTTCAGGGGGCGCCCAGGTGCAGCTGGTGCTAAACATCGAAGGCCTGTGCGTCAGGGAAGGCCCGGAGCCACAATGTCTGTGGTGCTGTAAAAGCGCCTCCAATGGCCGGGGAGGAGCAGCAAGAGCTTAACATGCTGGCACTTTCAGTGTGGGCGTAATCGTCCGATGTTCGTGATTTTTCGGGGTTTTTTTTCAGTGGGAGCCCAGGTGCAGCTGGTGGTAAACGTCGAAGCCCTGTTCGTCAGGGAAAGCCCGGAGCCCCGATGTCTGTGGTGCTGTAGATGCGCTGCCAATGGCCGGTGAGGAGCAGCAAGAGGTTGACAGGCTGGCACTTTCGGTGTGGGAGCAATCGTCCTATATTCATGATTTTTCGGTGTTTTTTTCAGTGGGTTCGCAGGTGCAGCTGGTGATTATCATTGAAGCCCTATTCGTCAGGTAAAGCCCAGAGCCCCGATATCTGTGGTGCTGTAGATGTGCTGCCAATGGCCGGGGAGGAGCAGCAAAGCTTGACATGCTGGCACATTCGGTGTGGGAGCAATCGTCCGACGTTTGTGATTTTTGGGGATTATTTTTCAGTGGGCGCCCAGGTACAGCTGGTTGTATATGTTGAAGGCCTGTAGGTCAGGGAAAGCCCAGAGCCCCGATGTCTGTGGTGCTGTAGATGCGCTGGGAATGGGCGGTGAGGAGCAGCAAGAGCTTGACTGGCTGGCACTTTTGGTGTGGGAGCAATCGTCCGACGTTCGTGGTTTTTCTAGGTTTTATTTCAGGGGGCGCCCAGGTTCAGCTGGTGCTAAACATCGGAGGCCTGTTCGTCAGGGAAGGCCCGGAGCCACAATGTCTGTGGTGCTGTAGAAGCGCCTCCAATGGCCGGGGAGGAGTAGCAAGAGCTTAACATGCTGGCACTTTCAGTGTGGGCGTAATCGTCCGATGTTCGGGATTTTTCGGTGTTTTTTTTCAGTGGGTTCCCGGGTGCAGCTGGTGATAATCGTCGAAGCCCTGTTCATCAGGGAAAGCCCGGAGCCCCGATGTCTGTGGTGCTGTAGATGCGCTGCCAATGGCCAGGGAGGAGCAGCAAGAGGTTGACAGGCTGGATCTTTTGGTGTGGGAGCAATCGTCCGATGTTCGTGTTTTTTGGGTTTTTTTTTTTCAGTGGGCGCCCAGGTGCAGCTGGTGGTAATCGTCGAAGCCCTGTTCTTCAGGGAAAGCCCGGAGCCGTGATGTCTGTGGTGCTGTAGTTGCGCTGCCAATGGCCGGTGAGGAGCAGCAAGGGCTTGACTGGCTGGCACTTTCAGTGTGGGAGCAATCGTCCGACGTTCGTGATTTTTCGGGGTTTTATTTCAGGGGGCACGCAGGTGCAGCTGGTGGTAAACGTCGAAGGCCTGTTGGTCAGGGAAAGCCCAGAGCCCCGATATCTGTGGTGCTGTAGATGCGCTGCCAATGGCCTGTGAGGAGTAGCAAGAGCTTGACAGGCTGGCACTTTTGGTGTGGGAGCAATCGTCCTATATTCGTGATTTTTCAGGGTTTTATTTCAGTGGGCGCCCAGGTTCAGCTGGTGGTAAACGTCGAAGCCCTGTTCGTCAGGGAAACCCCGGATCCCCAGTGTCTGTGGTGCTGTAGGGGCGCTGGGAATGGGCATGAAGAGCAGCAAGAGCTTGTGTTGCTGGCACTTTCGGTGTGGGAGCAATCGTCCGATGTTCGTGATTTTTCAGGGTTTATTTTCAGTGGGCTCCCAGGTGCAGGTGGTGGTAATCGTCGAAGCCCTGTTCGTCAGGGAAAGCCCGGAGCCGTGATGTCTGTGGTGCTGTAGTTACGCTGCCAATAGCCGGTGAGGGGCAGCAAGAGCTAGACTGGCTGTCACTTTCGGTGTGGGAGCAATCGTCCGACGTTCGTGATTTTTCGGGGTTTTATTTCACTGGGCGCCCAGGTGGAGATAGTGGTAAACGTCGAAGCACTGTTGGTCAGGGAAAGCCCGGAGCCGTGATGTCTGTGGTGCTGTAGTTGCCCTGCCAATGGCCGGTGAGGAGCAGCAAGAGCTAGACTGGCTGTCACTTAAGGTGTGGGAGCAATCGTCCAATGTTCGTGATTTTTCAGGGTTTTTTTTCAGTGGGTGCCCATGTTCAGCGGGTGGTAAATGTCAAAGCCCTGTTGGTCAGGGAAAGCCCGGAGCCCCGATGTCTGTGGTGCTGTAGATGCACTGGGAATGTCTGGTGAGGAGCAGCAAGTGCTTGACTGGCTGGCACTTTCGGTGTGGGAGCAATCGTCCGACCTTCGTGAATTTTTGGGGTTTTTTTTCAGTGGGCGCCCAGGTGCAGCTGGTGGTAAACGTCGAAGCCCTGTTGGTCAGGGAAAGCCTGCAGCCCCGATGTCTGTGGTGCTGTAGATGCGCTGCCCATGGCCGGTGAGGAGCAGCAAGAGCTTGACTGGGTGGCACTTTCGGTGTGGGAGCAATCGTCCGACGTTTGTGATTTTTCGGGGGTTTTTTTCCAGTGGGCGCCCAGGTGCAGCTCGTGGTAAATGTCGAAGCCCTGTTAGTCAAGGAAAGCCCGGAGCCCCGATGTCTGTGGTGCTGTAGATGTGCTGCAAATGACCCGTGAGGAGCAGCAAGAGCTTGTGTTGCTGGCACGTTCGGTGTGGGCGTAATCATCCGATGTTTGTGTTTTTTCGGGGGCTATTTTCAGTTGGAGCCCCGGTGCAGCGAGTGGTAAATGTTGAAGCCCTGTTGGTCAGGGAAAGCCCAGAGCCCCGATGTCTGTGGTGCTGTAGATGCGCTGGGAATGGGCGGTGAGGAGCAGCAAGAGCTTGAGTTGCTGGCACTTTCGGTGTGGGAGTAATAGTTCGATGTTCGTGATTTTTTGGGTTTTTTTTCAGTGGCCGCCCAGGTGCAGCTAGTGGTAAATGTCGAAGCCCTGTTGGTCAGGGAAAGCCCGGAGCCCCGATGTCTGTGGTGCTGTAGATGCACTGCCAATGGCCCAGGACGAGCAGCAAGAGCTTGACTGGCTGGCACTTTCGGTGTGGGAGCAATCGTCCGACGTTCGTGGTTTTTCTAGGTTTTATTTCAGGGGGCGCCCAGGTGCAGCTGGTGCTAAACATCGAAGGCCTGTGCGTCAGGGAAGGCCCGGAGCCACAATGTCTGTGGTGCTGTAAAAGCGCCTCCAATGGCCGGGGAGGAGCAGCAAGAGCTTAACAGGCTGGCACTTTCAGTGTGGGCGTAATCGTCCGATGTTCGTGATTTTTCGGGGTTTTTTTTCAGTGGGAGCCCAGGTACAGCTGGTGGTAAACGTCGAAGCCCTGTTCGTCAGGGAAAGCCCGGAGCCCCGATGTCTGTGGTGCTGTAGATGCGCTGCCAATGGCCGGTGAGGAGCAGCAAGAGGTTGACAGGCTGGCACTTTCGGTGTGGGAGCAATCGTCCGACGTTCGTGATTTTTCGGGGGTTTTTTTTCAGTGGGCGCCCAGGTGCAGCTGGTGGTAAACGTCGAAGCCCTATTGGTGAGGGAAAGCCCGGAGCCCCGATGTCTGTGGTGCTGTAGATGCGCTGCCAATGGCCGCTGAGCAGCAGCAAGAGCTTGAGTTGCTGGCACTTTCGGTGTGGGAGCAATCGTCCTATATTCGTGATTTTTCGGTGTTTTTTTCAGTGGGTTCGCAGGTGCAGCTGGTGATTATCATTGAAGCCCTATTCGTCAGGGAAAGCCCAGAGCCCCGATATCTGTGGTGCTGTAGATGTGCTGCCAATGGCCGGGGAGGAGCAGCAAAGCTTGACATGCTGGCACATTCGGTGTGGGAGCAATCGTCCGACGTTTGTGATTTTTGGGGATTATTTTTCAGTGGGCGCCCAGGTACAGCTGGTTGTATATGTTGAAGCCCTGTAGGTCAGGGAAAGCCCAGAGCCCCGATGTCTGTGGTGCTGTAGATGCGCTGGGAATGGGCGGTGAGGAGCAGCAAGAGCTTGACTGGCTGGCACTTTTGGTGTGGGAGCAATCGTCCGACGTTCGTGGTTTTTCTAGGTTTTATTTCAGGGGGCGCCCAGGTTTAGCTGGTGCTAAACATCGGAGGCCTGTTCGTCAGGGAAGGCCCGGAGCCACAATGTCTGTGGTGCTGTAGAAGCGCCTCCAATGGCCGGGGAGGAGCAGCAAGAGCTTAACAGGCTGGCACTTTCAGTGTGGGCGTAATCGTCCGATGTTCGTGATTTTTCGGTGTTTTTTTTCAGTGGGTTCCCGGGTGCAGCTGGTGATAATCGTCGAAGCCCTGTTCATCAGGGAAAGCCCAGAGCCCCGATGTCTGTGGTGCTGTAGATGCGCTGCCAATGGCCAGGGAGGAGTAGCAAGAGGTTGACAGGCTGGATCTTTTGGTGTGGGAGCAATCGTCCGATGTTCGTGTTTTTTGGGTTTTTTTTTTTCAGTGGGCGCCCAGATGCAGCTGGTGGTAATCGTCGAAGCCCTGTTCTTCAGGGAAAGCCCGGAGCCGTGATGTTTGTGGTGCTGTAGTTGCGCTGCCAATGGCCGGTGAGGAGCAGCAAGGGCTTGACTGGCTGGCACGTTCATTGTGGGAGCAATCGTCCGACGTTCGTGATTTTTCGGGGTTTTTTTTTCCGTGGGCGCCCAGGTGCAACTGGTGGTAAATGTCGAAGCCCTGTTGGTCAGGGAAAGCCCAGAGCCCCGATGTCTGTGGTGCTGTAGATGCGCTGCTAATGGCCCAGGACGAGCAGCCAGAGCTTGGCTGGCTGGCACTTTCAGTGTGGGAGCAATCGTCCGACGTTCGTGATTTTTTTGGGGTTTTACTTTCCCTGGGCGCCCATTTGGAGCTGGTGGTAAACGTCGAAGCCATGTTTGTCAGGGAAAGCCCGGAGCCGTGATGTCTGTGGTGCTGTAGTTGCGCTGCCAATGGCCGGTGAGGAGCAGCAAGGGCTTGACTGGCTGGCACTTTCAGTGTGGGAGCAATCGTCCGACGTTCGTGATTTTTCGGGGTTTTATTTCAGGGGGCACGCAGGTGCAGCTGGTGGTAAACGTCGAAGGCCTGTTGGTCAGGGAAAGCCCAGAGCCCCGATATCTGTGGTGCTGTAGATGCGCTGCCAATGGCCTGTGAGGAGTAGCAAGAGCTTGACAGGCTGGCACTTTTGGTGTGGGAGCAATCGTCCTATATTCGTGATTTTTCGGGGTTTTATTTCAGTGGGCGCCCAGGTTCAGCTGGTGGTAAACATCGAAGCCCTGTTCGTCAGGGAAACCCCGGATCCCCAATGTCTGTGGTGCTGTAGGGGCGCTGGGAATGGGCATGAGGAGCAGCAAGAGCTTGTGTTGCTGGCACTTTCGGTGTGGGAGCAATCGTCCGATGTTCGTGATTTTTCGGGGTTTATTTTCAGTGGGCGCCCAGGTGCAGGTGGTGGTAATCGTCGAAGCCCTGTTCGTCAGGGAAAGCCCGGAGCCGTGATGTCTGTGGTGCTGTAGTTACGCTGCCAATAGCCGGTGAGGGGCAGCAAGAGCTAGACTGGCTGTCACTTTCGGTGTGGGAGCAATCGTCCGACGTTCGTGATTTTTCGGGGTTTTATTTCACTGGGCGCCCAGGTGGAGATGGTGGTAAACGTCGAAGCCCTGTTGGTCAGGGAAAGCCCGGAGCCGTGATGTCTGTGGTGCTGTAGTTGCCCTGCCAATGGCCGGTGAGGAGCAGCAAGAGCTAGACTGGCTGTCACTTAAGGTGTGGGAGCAATCGTCCAATGTTCGTGATTTTTCAGGGTTTTTTTTCAGTGGGTGCCCATGTTCAGCGGGTGGTAAATGTCAAAGCCCTGTTGGTCAGGGAAAGCCCGGAGCCCCGATGTCTGTGGTGCTGTAGATGCACTGGGAATGTCTGGTGAGGAGCAGCAAGTGCTTGACTGGCTGGCACTTTCGGTGTGGGAGCAATCG
Source organism: Chlamydotis macqueenii (assembly GCF_036417535.1). Taxonomy (NCBI): domain Eukaryota; kingdom Metazoa; phylum Chordata; class Aves; order Otidiformes; family Otididae; genus Chlamydotis; species Chlamydotis macqueenii. The sequence continues at coordinate 12,400 of NW_028239178.1, forward strand.
TGCGACCTCCGTGAATTTTTGGGGTTTTTTTTCAGTGGGCGCCCAGGTGCAGCTGGTGGTAAACGTCGAAGCCCTGTTGGTCAGGGAAAGCCTGCAGCCCCGATGTCTGTGGTGCTGTAGATGCGCTGCCCATGGCCGGTGAGGAGCAGCAAGAGCTTGACTGGGTGGCACTTTCGGTGTGGGAGCAATCGTCCGACGTTTGTGATTTTTCGGGGGTTTTTTTCCAGTGGGCGCCCAGGTGCAGCTCGTGGTAAATGTCGAAGCCCTGTTAATCAAGGAAAGCCCGGAGCCCCGATGTCTGTGGTGCTGTAGATGTGCTGCAAATGACCCGTGAGGAGCAGCAAGAGCTTGTGTTGCTGGCACGTTCGGTGTGGGCGTAATCATCCGATGTTTGTGTTTTTTCGGGGGCTATTTTCAGTTGGAGCCCCGGTGCAGCGAGTGGTAAATGTTGAAGCCCTGTTGGTCAGGGAAAGCCCAGAGCCCCGTTGTCTGTGGTGCTGTAGATGCGCTGGGAATGGGCGGTGAGGAGCAGCAAGAGCTTGAGTTGCTGGCACTTTCGGTGTGGGAGTAATAGTTCGATGTTCGTGATTTTTTGGGTTTTTTTTCAGTGGCCGCCCAGGTGCAGCTAGTGGTAAATGTCGAAGCCCTGTTGGTCAGGGAAAGCCCGGAGCCCCGATGTCTGTGGTGCTGTAGATGCACTGCCAATGGCCCAGGACGAGCAGCAAGAGCTTGACTGGCTGGCACTTTCGGTGTGGGAGCAATCGTCCGACATTCGTGGTTTTTCTAGGTTTTATTTCAGGGGGCGCCCAGGTGCAGCTGGTGCTAAACATCGAAGGCCTGTGCATCAGGGAAGGCCCGGAGCCACAATGTCTGTGGTGCTGTAAAAGCGCCTCCAATGGCCGGGGAGGAGCAGCAAGAGCTTAACAGGCTGGCACTTTCAGTGTGGGCGTAATCGTCCGATGTTCGTGATTTTTCGGGGTTTTTTTTCAGTGGGAGCCCAGGTACAGCTGGTGGTAAACGTCGAAGCCCTGTTCGTCAGGGAAAGCCCGGAGCCCCGATGTCTGTGGTGCTGTAGATGCGCTGCCAATGGCCGGTGAGGAGCAGCAAGAGGTTGACAGGCTGGCACTTTCGGTGTGGGAGCAATCGTCCGACGTTCGTGATTTTTCGGGGGTTTTTTTTCAGTGGGCGCCCAGGTGCAGCTGGTGGTAAACGTCGAAGCCCTATTGGTGAGGGAAAGCCCGGAGCCCCGATGTCTGTGGTGCTGTAGATGCGCTGCCAATGGCCGCTGAGCAGCAGCAAGAGCTTGAGTTGCTGGCACTTTCGGTGTGGGAGCAATCGTCCTATATTCGTGATTTTTCGGTGTTTTTTTCAGTGGGTTCGCAGGTGCAGCTGGTGATTATCATTGAAGCCCTATTCGTCAGGGAAAGCCCAGAGCCCCGATATCTGTGGTGCTGTAGATGTGCTGCCAATGGCCGGGGAGGAGCAGCAAAGCTTGACATGCTGGCACATTCGGTGTGGGAGCAATCGTCCGACGTTTGTGATTTTTGGGGATTATTTTTCAGTGGGCGCCCAGGTACAGCTGGTTGTATATGTTGAAGCCCTGTAGGTCAGGGAAAGCCCAGAGCCCCGATGTCTGTGGTGCTGTAGATGCGCTGGGAATGGGCGGTGAGGAGCAGCAAGAGCTTGACTGGCTGGCACTTTTGGTGTGGGAGCAATCGTCCGACGTTCGTGGTTTTTCTAGGTTTTATTTCAGGGGGCGCCCAGGTTTAGCTGGTGCTAAACATCGGAGGCCTGTTCGTCAGGGAAGGCCCGGAGCCACAATGTCTGTGGTGCTGTAGAAGCGCCTCCAATGGCCGGGGAGGAGCAGCAAGAGCTTAACAGGCTGGCACTTTCAGTGTGGGCGTAATCGTCCGATGTTCGTGATTTTTCGGTGTTTTTTTTCAGTGGGTTCCCGGGTGCAGCTGGTGATAATCGTCGAAGCCCTGTTCATCAGGGAAAGCCCAGAGCCCCGATGTCTGTGGTGCTGTAGATGCGCTGCCAATGGTCAGGGAGGAGTAGCAAGAGGTTGACAGGCTGGATCTTTTGGTGTGGGAGCAATCGTCCGATGTTCGTGTTTTTTGGGGTTTTTTTTTTCAGTGGGCGCCCAGATGCAGCTGGTGGTAATCGTCGAAGCCCTGTTCTTCAGGAAAAGCCCGGAGCCGTGATGTTTGTGGTGCTGTAGTTGCGCTGCCAATGGCCGGTGAGGAGCAGCAAGGGCTTGACTGGCTGGCACTTTTGGTGTGGGAGCAATCGTCCTGTATTCGTGATTTTTCGGGGTTTTATTTCAGTGGGCGCCCAGGTTCAGCTGGTGGTAAACGTCGAAGCCCAGTTCGTCAGGGAAACCCCGGATCCCCAATGTCTGTGGTGCTGTAGGGGCGCTGGGAATGGGCATGAGGAGCAGCAAGAGCTTGTGTTGCTGGCACTTACGGTGTGGGAGCAATCGTCCGATGTTCGTGATTTTTCGGGGTTTATTTTCAGTGGGCGCCCAGGTGCAGGTGCTGGTAATCGTCGAAGCCCTGTTCGTCAGGGAAAGCCCGGAGCCGTGATGTCTGTAGTGCTGTAGTTGCCCTGCCAATGGCCGGTGAGGAGCAGCAAGAGCTAGACTGGCTGTCACTTTCGGTGTGGGAGCAATCGTCCAATGTTCGTGATTTTTCAGGGTTTTTTTTCAGTGGGTGCCCATGTTCAGCGGGTGGTAAATGTCAAAGCCCTGTTGGTCAGGGAAAGCCCGGAGCCCCGATGTCTGTGGTGCTGTAGATGCACTGGGAATGTCTGGTGAGGAGCAGCAAGTGCTTGACTGGCTGGCACTTTCGGTGTGGGAGCAATCGTCCGACCTTCGTGAATTTTTGGGGTTTTTTTTCAGTGGGCGCCCAGGTGCAGCTGGTGGTAAACGTCGAAGCCCTGTTGGACAGGGAAAGCCCAGAGCCCCGATGTCTGTGGTGCTGTAGATGCGCTGCTAATGGCCAAGGACGAGCAGCCAGAGCTTGGCTGGCTGGCACTTTCAGTGTGGGAGCAATCGTCCGACGTTCGTGATTTTTTGGGGGTTTTACTATCCCTGGGCGCCCATTTGGAGCTGGTGGTAAACGTCGAAGCCCTGTTTGTCAGGGAAAGCCCGGAGCCGTGATGTCTGTGGTGCTGTAGTTGCGCTGCCAATGGCCGGTGAGGAGCAGCAAGGGCTTGACTGGCTGGCACTTTCAGTGTGGGAGCAATCGTCCGACGTTCGTGATTTTTCGGGGTTTTATTTCAGTGGGCGCCCAGGTTCAGCTGGTGGTAAACGTCGAAGCCCTGTTCGTCAGGGAAACCCCGGATCCCCAATGTCTGTGGTGCTGTAGGGGCGCTGGGAATGGGCATGAGGAGCAGCAAGAGCTTGTGTTGCTGGCACTTTCGGTGTGGGAGCAATCGTCCGATGTTCATGATTTTTCGGGGTTTATTTTCAGTGGGCGCCCAGGTGCAGGTGGTGGTAATCGTCGAAGCCCTGTTCGTCAGGGAAAGCCCGGAGCCGTGATGTCTGTGGTGCTGTAGTTACGCTGCCAATAGCCGGTGAGGGGCAGCAAGAGCTAGACTGGCTGTCACTTTCGGTGTGGGAGCAATCGTCCGACGTTCGTGATTTTTCGGGGTTTTATTTCACTGGGCGCCCAGGTGGAGATGGTGGTAAACGTCGAAGCCCTGTTGGTCAGGGAAAGCCCGGAGCCGTGATGTCTGTGGTGCTGTAGTTGCCCTGCCAATGGCCGGTGAGGAGCAGCAAGAGCTAGACTGGCTGTCACTTAAGGTGTGGGAGCAATCGTCCAATGTTCGTGATTTTTCAGGGTTTTTTTTCAGTGGGTGCCCATGTTCAGCGGGTGGTAAATGTCAAAGCCCTGTTGGTCAGGGAAAGCCCGGAGCCCCGATGTCTGTGGTGCTGTAGATGCACTGGGAATGTCTGGTGAGGAGCAGCAAGTGCTTGACTGGCTGGCACTTTCGGTGTGGGAGCAATCGTCCGACCTTCGTGAATTTTTGGGGTTTTTTTTCAGTGGGCGCCCAGGTGCAGCTGGTGGTAAACGTCGAAGCCCTGTTGGTCAGGGAAAGCCCGGAGCCCCGATGTCTGTGGTGCTGTAGATGCGCTGCCCATGGCCGGTGAGGAGCAGCAAGAGCTTGACTGGGTGGCACTTTCGGTGTTGGAGCAATCGTCCGACGTTTGTGATTTTTCGGGGGTTTTTTTCCAGTGGGCGCCCAGGTGCAGCTCGTGGTAAATGTCGAAGCCCTGTTAGTCAAGGAAAGCCCGGAGCCCCGATGTCTGTGGTGCTGTAGATGTGCTGCAAATGACCCGTGAGGAGCAGCAAGAGCTTGTGTTGCTGGCACGTTCGGTGTGGGCGTAATCATCCGATGTTTGTGTTTTTTCGGGGGCTATTTTCAGTTGGAGCCCCGGTCCAGCGAGTGGTAAATGTTGAAGCCCTGTTGGTCAGGGAAAGCCCAGAGCCCCGTTGTCTGTGGTGCTGTAGATGCGCTGGGAATGGGCGGTGAGGAGCAGCAAGAGCTTGAGTTGCTGGCACTTTCGGTGTGGGAGTAATAGTTCGATGTTCGTGATTTTTTGGGTTTTTTTTCAGTGGCCGCCCAGGTGCAACTAGTGGTAAATGTCGAAGCCCTGTTGGTCAGGGAAAGCCCGGAGCCCCGATGTCTGTGGTGCTGTAGATGCACTGCCAATGGCCCAGGACGAGCAGCAAGAGCTTGACTGGCTGGCACTTTCGGTGTGGGAGCAATCGTCCGACGTTCGTGGTTTTTCTAGGTTTTATTTCAGGGGGCGCCCAGGTGCAGCTGGTGCTAAACATCGAAGGCCTGTGCATCAGGGAAGGCCCGGAGCCACAATGTCTGTGGTGCTGTAAAAGCGCCTCCAATGGCCGGGGAGGAGCAGCAAGAGCTTAACAGGCTGGCACTTTCAGTGTGGGCGTAATCGTCCGATGTTCGTGATTTTTCGGGGTTTTTTTTCAGTGGGAGCCCAGGTACAGCTGGTGGTAAACGTCGAAGCCCTGTTCGTCAGGGAAAGCCCGGAGCCCCGATGTCTGTGGTGCTGTAGATGCGCTGCCAATGGCCGGTGAGGAGCAGCAAGAGGTTGACAGGCTGGCACTTTCGGTGTGGGAGCAATCGTCCGACGTTCGTGATTTTTCGGGGGTTTTTTTTCAGTGGGCGCCCAGGTGCAGCTGGTGGTAAACGTCGAAGCCCTATTGGTGAGGGAAAGCCCGGAGCCCCGATGTCTGTGGTGCTGTAGATGCGCTGCCAATGGCCGCTGAGCAGCAGCAAGAGCTTGAGTTGCTGGCACTTTCGGTGTGGGAGCAATCGTCCTATATTCGTGATTTTTCGGTGTTTTTTTCAGTGGGTTCGCAGGTGCAGCTGGTGATTATCATTGAAGCCCTATTCGTCAGGGAAAGCCCAGAGCCCCGATATCTGTGGTGCTGTAGATGTGCTGCCAATGGCCGGGGAGGAGCAGCAAAGCTTGACATGCTGGCACATTCGGTGTGGGAGCAATCGTCCGACGTTTGTGATTTTTGGGGATTATTTTTCAGTGGGCGCCCAGGTACAGCTGGTTGTATATGTTGAAGCCCTGTAGGTCAGGGAAAGCCCAGAGCCCCGATGTCTGTGGTGCTGTAGATGCGCTGGGAATGGGCGGTGAGGAGCAGCAAGAGCTTGACTGGCTGGCACTTTTGGTGTGGGAGCAATCGTCCGACGTTCGTGGTTTTTCTAGGTTTTATTTCAGGGGGCGCCCAGGTTTAGCTGGTGCTAAACATCGGAGGCCTGTTCGTCAGGGAAGGCCCGGAGCCACAATGTCTGTGGTGCTGTAGAAGCGCCTCCAATGGCCGGGGAGGAGCAGCAAGAGCTTAACAGGCTGGCACTTTCAGTGTGGGCGTAATCGTCCGATGTTCGTGATTTTTCGGTGTTTTTTTTCAGTGGGTTCCCGGGTGCAGCTGGTGATAATCGTCGAAGCCCTGTTCATCAGGGAAAGCCCAGAGCCCCGATGTCTGTGGTGCTGTAGATGCGCTGCCAATGGCCAGGGAGGAGCAGCAAGAGGTTGACAGGCTGGATCTTTTGGTGTGGGAGCAATCGTCCGATGTTCGTGTTTTTTGGGGCTTTTTTTTTCAGTGGGCGCCCAGATGCAGCTGGTGGTAATCGTCGAAGCCCTGTTCTTCAGGGAAAGCCCGGAGCCGTGATGTTTGTGGTGCTGTAGTTGCGCTGCCAATGGCCGGTGAGGAGCAGCAAGGGCTTGACTGGCTGGCACGTTCGGTGTGGGAGCAATCGTCCGACGTTCGTGATTTTTCGGGGTTTTTTTTTCCGTGGGCGCCCAGGTGCAACTGGTGGTAAATGTCGAAGCCCTGTTGGTCAGGGAAAGCCCAGAGCCCCGATGTCTGTGGTGCTGTAGATGCGCTGCTAATGGCCCAGGACGAGCAGCCAGAGCTTGGCTGGCTGGCACTTTCAGTGTGGGAGCAATCGTCCGACGTTCGTGATTTTTTTGGGGTTTTACTTTCCCTGGGCGCCCATTTGGAGCTGGTGGTAAACGTCGAAGCCCTGTTTGTCAGGGAAAGCCCCGAGCCCCGATGTCTGTGGTGCTGTAGATGCCCTGCAAATGGCTCATGAGGAGCAGCAAGAGCTTGACAGGCTGGCACTTTTGGTGTGGGAGCAATTGTCCGATGTTCGTGATTTTTGGGATTTTACTTTAACTGGGCGCCCATTTGGAGCTGGTTGTAAACGTCGAAGGCCTGTTGGTCAGGGAAAGCCCGGAGCCCCGATGTCTGTGGTGCTGTAGATGTGCTGCCAATGGCCCGTGAGGAGGAGCAAGAACTTGTGTTGCTGGCACTTTCCGTGTGGGCGTAATCGTCCGATGTTCGTGATTTTTTGGGGGCTTTTTTCAGTGGGAGCCGAGGTGCAGCTGATGGTAAACGTCGAAGCCCTGTTGGTCAGGGAAAGCCCGGAGCCCCGATGTCTGTGGTGCTGTAGATGCGCTGGGAATGGCTGGTGAGGAGCAGCAAGAGGTTGACAGGCTGGCACTTTCGGTGTGGGAGCAATCTTTGCTGTTGTCCCCCTGCAGACCATGGATGTCCACGGAGGAGCAGAGATCCACTTGGAGCCCATGAAGGATCCCGTACTGGGGGAGGTGGATGCCTGAAGGCAGCTGTGGCCCGTGATGGCCCCACTGGGGCATCCGTTCTTGAGAGACTGTACCCCGTGGAAGAGATGACCCATGCCGGAGCAGTTTCAGGAAGGACTGTGGCGTACGGGTGGGACCCCACAGCAGAGCAGGGGAGGAATGTGAGGAGTTCTTCCCCCAACCATGAAGCAGCGGTGTAAAACAACGCGTGATGAACTGACCGCAATCCCCATTCCCTCTTCCCCCTCCTGTGCCACTCGGGGGGGGAAGGTAGTAGAGATAATGTTAAGCTTGGGAAGAGGGAGGGGTGGATGGAGGTTATCTTGTTCTCTGTCTTATTATCTTGCTGTTTGTAGTAATAAATGAATATTTTTCCCCAAGAGGAGTCTGTTTTGCCCGTGATGGTAACTTTAAGGATTTCTCCCTGTCCTTATCTCAAACCTCGAGCCGTTTTTCCTTATATTATCTCCCCCTGTTCTCTTGGAGGGTGGGAGGAGTGAGAGAGAGACTGCGTAGTCTGGTCCTGATCGGGGCTGAACTACGACAGTGTTGCTTTCTTAAACATTCTCCAAACCCATAGGTACAGCACAATAGTTAATATTAATAAAATTCCTAAGCTAATCAATAAGATCACAACGGGGTGCACCATAGTATTAAGGATCCCTGTTGCTTCTGTCCCAGCCCCACTCATGCCCTGAGTACATTTCCATTTTGTGCATAACCACAGTGGCCAAGTTTAAGCCCGACCATTTAAAAGGTGGTCCCATGCTTCCTGTAAACCCAAGGGAGGCGTGAGACCACGACCATTTGGTGTCCTTTTGATTACAAGTTGGTGGTAAGATGCAGGAAAATATTGTAAGCCCAATCACAATTCCAATTAAACAATTGGTCATTTTAGGATTTAGTTGGTCTAGTGGATTAGTACAGCTACTTCTGTAGATAATGTACTGCCTTCGGTGACCTACTAAAATGGGTTTTATATTTCCTATAATAAAATGACAAATAAGATATAAACTGCACCGATGACAGATTTGGGCGAGATTAGTTACTGGCCGGTCCCGGTTTCTTTGTCCGGTATCGTTTGCTGTGGTGTCCCTCCGGTTCACTACTGCACTGTTCCCGCCCTTATCCGTTCGAATGAGTTTAAGTCTCAAGTCTTCATTGTTGTCTGGAGTTACTTTCCACAAGGTTGCAGAGGCTCTCTTGATCTGAGTATGGTGTATCCAGGAGTTCTGTCCCTTTACCTTAATTGCCGTGTAGGTGGTGAGGAGGACTTGAAAAGGTCCGGCCCACTGTGGTTCCAGAGTTTTTTCTGTAAGAGACTTAACATATACATAGTCCCCTGGTTGTATATCGTGAACAGGCCCATCCAGACCCCTACGACGTGTTCCCATTGCATGTTTTTCAATTCTTTTTAATTGTTTGTTTAGTGCCACCATATAGGAGGTCATTATTTCTTCACCAATTTGTGAAGACTTTCCCTTTTGTACCCCATAGGGTCGTCCATATAGAATTTCGAATGGACTAAGCCCTTCTCTTGCTCTTGGTCTGGTTCGTATTCGTATAAGAGCTAATGGTAAAGTTAGATTAGTTTCCTGACCCAACTTGACAATCTGTTGTTTGATTAGGTGATTCATTTTCTCCACCTGGCCACTTGATTGTGGTCGGTAAGAGGTATGTAATTGCCACTCTATCCCTAGATGGTGGCTAATTTCTTGTACTATTCTGGACACAAAATGTGGTCCTCTATCCGAGGACATTACTGCTGCAACTCCAAACCTAGGTACTATTTCCTGGAGCAGTATTTTGGTTACTTCCCAGGCTTTAGCAGTTCCGCACGGGAAAGCTTCTGGCCAGCCTGAAAAGGTATCCGTAAGTACTAATAAGTATCGATACCCCCTTTTCTAGGGAGTTCTGAGAAATCAATCTGCCAACGTTGTCCCGGACCATTCCCCTTTCCGATTTTTTCAAGTTTCGGCCCTTTTACAACTTTAGGATTAGTCTGGAGACAAAGATCACATTGTTGAGTTACTTGTCTAACGGTAGTGTCTAAGTTTCACGCTATTATGTTCCTGATGAGATCTTTATATAGGGCTTCTGCCCCCCCCTCCCCCCAGTGTCTTTTTCTATGTTCTTCTCGGACTACTGACCATATCATGTAGGAGGGAATTACTACCCTCCCGTGTGAGGGGTAGTAATTGGCCCACCCTTCCTCATTATATGACCCCTTTAGATCATTAATAAGTTTGCTGACTTCCTTTGTGTATTCTGGTTTACCTTCTAGAAATACCTGTCCATCAGGTATTAGCGCACCCTCTACCTTGATTGTTTCTCTAGCTGCTTGTTTTGCTTCCCTATCTGCCAGCTCATTTCCTCTTTCCAATTCTGTGCTCACTTTCTGGTGTGCTTTAATATGCATAATTGCCACCTTTTTGGGAAGTTGGACTGCATTCAGGATTTTCAAAATCCCTTCTGCGTGTTTGATGGTTTTTCCATGAGAATTTAACAGTCCTCTTGCCTTCCATATTGCTCCATGGGCATGTACCACCCCAAAGGCATATTTAGGGTCAGTCCAAATGTTTACAGTCCTTCCCTGGGCTCTCTCCAGGGCTCAGGTAAGGGCTATGATCTCGGCCTTTTGGGCTGAGACGTCGGCTGATAGTGGCCTGGACTCTATCACCTTTTCAAAAGTGGTAACAGCATATCCGGAATGTCGCCTTCCATTTAACATATAGCTGCTTCCATCGGTGAACCAATGTTCGGCTCCATCGACAGGGACATCTTTAAGATCCATTCGACTAGAATACATGGTTTCAATTGTTTCCAAGCAGTCGGCTCCCCGATGTTCCCATCAAGGAATGAGGCCAGATTGATGATGTTTGTGGTCACGATTTCAACATCATCCTGTTCAACCATTATAGCTTGATATTTCAGGAACCTTTGTGGGGAAAGCCAATGCCCTCCTTTTGCTTCAAGGACCGCAGATACAGTCTGGGAAACTAGGACAGTCATTTTCTGGCCTAGAGTGAACTTTCAGGCTTCTTGAATGTTTAGAATGACAGCTGCTACTGCTCTCAGACAGCTGGGCCACTGTCGTAGTTCAGCCCCGATCGGGACCAGACTACACAGTCTCTCTCTCGCTCCCCCCACCCTCCGAGAGAATAGGGGGAGATGATATAAGAAAAACGGCTCGAGGTTTGAGATAAGGATGGGGAGAAATTTTTAAAGTTACCGTTACAGGCAAAACAGACTCGACTTGGGGAAAAACACTCATTTATTTCTAAAACTAGCAGGAGAATGAGACAGGGAACAAGATAACCTCCCCCCACCCCTCCCTCTTCCCGGGCTTAACATTATCTCTACTACCTTCCCCTCCCGAGTGGCATGGAGGGGGGGGTCGAGGGCGGGGTGGGGGAATGGGGGTCGCAGTCAGTTCATCACGCGTTGTTTTACGCCTCTGTGTCATCGTCGGAGGAAGAACTCCTTGCATTCCTCCTCTGCTCCAGCGTGGGGTCCCTCCCACAGGCCACAGTCCTCCGTGAAACTGCTCTGGCGTGGGTCATCTCTTCCATGGGGTGCAGTCCCTCTAGAACAGCTGTCCCAGCGGGCCCTCCATGGGCCACAGTCTCCTTCAGGCCTCTACCTGTTCCGGTGTGGGGTCCTCCACAGGCTGCAGGTGGATCTCTGCCCCTCCGTGGACCTCCATGGGCTGCAGGGGGACAACCTGCTCCACCATGGTCGTCACCACGAGTTGCAGAGGAATCTTGGCCAGGAGCTGCATTACTCCTCCCCCTCCTCCTTCACTGACCTTGGCGTCTGCAGCCGTTCGTCACAACAGGCTGGCAGACGCCTCTCAGGATCCTTTTTACATCTTATTCACTTCAACTGCTCAACTCCTCTCCACTTCTTGCAGCCGGGCCGGGCCGAGTTGGGCCCAGTCGGCTGCCCGGCGGGAGGCCAGAGGGTGAGGCCTGCAAGGCCCACAAGGCTCACGCTTCCCCCTCTCTGCCCCCCGCTCAGCTGCTTCACATCTGTCCCTTTTTTTTTTCTGTTTCCCCCTTCTTAAATATGTTATCGCAGAGGCATTATCACAGAACATTCTGCTACCAATTAGCTCGGCCTTGGCCAGCAGTGGGTCCGCCCTAGGCCCAGCCAAGTCCACTGAACAAAGGGGAGCAACTTCTAGCAGTTTCCTACAGAAGCTACCACCTTAGCCCCCCCCCCACTAACAAAACCAGAACAGCCACCCTTTCGCAGCGGCATCCAGCTGTTTGGAGAAGTATGCTACCGCCCGTCTGTATGGTCCCAAATCTTGTGCCAATATTCCTAGTGCCATTCCTTGTTTTTCGTGGGAAAATAGAAAAAATGGCTTACTCACATCAGGAAGTCCCAATGCTGATGCTGACATCAGGGCTTTCTTCAGCTGATGGAAGGCTCGATCTGACTCAGCATCCCACTGGAGATCCTTTTGGTTAGCTGCTATCAGGGAATAGAGTGGCTTAACAAGCAGACCATAATCACATATCCAAAGTTGGCACCACCCCGTCATTCCTAAGAATGTCCGCAGTTCCTTTATTGTTTGTGGTCGGGGGGTTTGCCATATGGCCTCTTTCCGGGCTTGTCCTAGGATCCGTTGTCCGGCACTGATCTCGTACCCCAGGTACGTGACCTGGGGTTGTAACAACACCTGTGCCTTTTTCTTAGAAACCCGATATCCCTGTAGTCCCAGGAAATTTAACAGACTCACGGTCCAAATGACACAGGATTCTTTGGTTCTGGTTGCAATAAGAAGGTCGTCTACATATTGTAACACCTTCCCTTCTTCTGATGGTGGTTCCCATGATTCCAAGTCCTTTGCTAGCTGATTCCCCAAAATTGTGGGGCTATTTTTAAACCCCTGCGGCAACACCGTCCATGTGAGCCGGGTCTTTCGACCACTTTTGGGATTTTCCCATTCGAAAGCAAAAATTTTCTGGCTGGCTTCATGGAGAGGGAGGCAAAAGAAAGCATCTTTTAAATCTAGGACCGTAAACCAAGCTAAATCAGGTTTTAGCATGGTTAATAGGGTATAGGGGTTAGCTACCACAGGTCCTCTGTTATTTTGTTGATGGCTCTTAAGTCTTGAACTATCCTATAGGACCCATCAGGTTTCTTAACTGGAAGTATAGGTGTATTGAATTCTGACTCACATTCTTTTAGTAGTCTTAGTTCTATGAACCGCTCTATGACAGGACAAATTCCTTCCCTATCTTCCCTTTTCAGTGGGTATTGTTTGATCCTTACGGCACTCTGTCCCTCCTTTAGTTTTACTATTATTGGTGGTGCGTTTTTTGCTCATCCCGGTGTATCGGTTGCCCAGACTGCGGGATCTACTTGGTCAACAATTCTTGCACCAATTTCTCCTGTTGCAGGGGTACTGACCAAGGATAGACTCATAATTTGAACGTATTGGTGATCATTTACTTCCAGAGTAACTTCCCCTTGCTTAAATTTGATTGTTGCTTCTAGTTGTTCTAATAAATCCCTACCAAGAAGGGCCTTTGGAGAATTTGGCATATACAGAAATGTATGGATCCCCCACTTGCTTCCCCAATTTGTATTTTAAGGGTCTGCAAAAGTAAGCCTCTTCAGTCTGGCCTGTCGCACCTTTCACTGTAATATAATCCTTTTCCAGAGGCATCAAAGCTTGATTCAGAACAGAATAAGTCGCTCCCGTGTCGACTAAAAATTTGATTTCTTTTTGTTCTTCCCCTAACTTTATTTTTCTAAGAGGGCGGCTAGTCAATTTTCTTCATCCACCTGAGCTACCGTTTTCCCTTGATTGTTGCGCCATCTAGCGTTTCTTTGGCGCTCAGGGCACTTGTTCTTCCAGTCTCCGGTCTTTTTATATAGCGCACATTGATTCCTACCCAGAGATGTCAGCCCACGCATTGGTTTAACTTTAAATTTCCGATTTTCATTTTTCTCTTCCCACAGCTAGTATTTTCTTCTGGTCTCTCCCACGTGAAAAGGGTCAGCAAGGAAAGCTCTTGCTGCTCTTCACTCGCTCTTGGTAACGGCCCAGAAGCATTGCGACTCTTGGCTTCTCTGGATGATTTGCCCACCAACACTTCACATCAGCTAAAGCCGGCTGCCCGGAGGAAAAGAGGCTAGGAAAGATCGTAGAAGGCACGGTTGTTGCCGCACGAGAAGTGCCTGCTCCGGAGGCTTCTTGCTAGCAGCGCAAAAGGCACACGAACATCGCATCTCTGTGCTTTCCTGAACAGCTTGCGCTGGGACAGTTACAGCCGTGTTTTGCAAGCTGTCCGGGGTGCTGAGGCACTAAAAGTGCGGATGTCTGGCCACTGTCCAAGACGAGAACCGGCTGCTCTGAAAGCCCTTACTGCTCTTCACGTGCGCTTTCTAGCAGATCTACGGACACACACACACGTCGAGCCTCTTCACTGTCCTACACAGCTAGCACGCTGGCAGTTACCGTCAACTTGGAAGCAGCCGCGCAGAAGGAAGTCGCCCTCCAACCGACGAACAGTGGATGATCGCCACCACACGCGAGCTGGCCGCACTCGGAGCTTTCGCAGCTCTTCTCTCGCTCTTTCCTGCAGAGCTCCGGGGATCCGGACGAGGAGGCTCTCTGCATTTGCTGCACAACTTAAAAATTTGGGGTTTTAGGGTAAAAATGGGGGATTTTGGGGGAAATCATGGGATTTGGGGGGCAAAATGGGGGATTTTGGTGTAATATGTGGGAATTTGGGGCAAAAAGGGGGGATTTTGGTGCAAAATGGGGGAATTTGGGGGAAATCGTGGGATTTTGGGGCAAAATGTGGGATTTTGGTGCAAAATGTGGGATTTGGGGCAAAAATGGGGGATTTAGGGGGGGAATCGCGGGATTTTGGGGGCAAAATGGGGAAATTTGGTGCTAAATGCGGGGATTGGGGTCAAAAATGCGTGATTTGGGGGCAAAATGTGGGAATTTGGGGAAAAAATGTGGGATTTGGGGGGCAAAATGTGGGAATTTGGTGTAAAATGTGGGAATTTGGGGCAAAAATGTGGGGTTTGGGGGGCAAAATGGGGGATTTGGGGGGGAAATCGTGGGATTTTGGGGCAAAATGTGGGATTTTGGTGTAAAATGTGGGAATCTGGGGAAAAAATGTGGGATTTTGGGGGGAAACAGCAGGATTTTGGGGGCGAAATGTGGGAATTTGGGTCAAAATTGTGGGCTTTGGGGACGAAATGGGGGAATTTGGGGGGAAATCGCGGGAGTTTGGAAGAAAAATGTGGGATTTGGGGGGCGAAATGTGGGAAATTGGGTCAAAAATGTGGGATTTGGAAGGCGAAATGTGGGAATTTGGGGGAAATTGCAAGATGTTGGGGCAAAAATGTGGGATTTGGGGGGCAAAATGTGGGATTTTGGTGCGAAATGTGGAATTTGGGGCAAAAATGCCGGATTTGGGGCACGAAACGGGGGAATTTGGGGGAAATCGCGGGATTTTGGGGGCAAAATGGGGGAATTTGGTGCGAAATGCGGGGTTTGGGGTCAAAAATGCGTGATTTGGGGGCAAAATTGAGGAATTTGGGGAAAAAATGTGGGATTTGGGGGGCAAAATGTGGGATTTTGGTGTAAAATGTGGGGATTTGGGTCAAAAATGTGGGATTTTGGGGGGAAATTGCAGGATTTTGGGGGCAAAATGTGCGGTTTTAGGGTAAAAATGGGGGATATGGGGGGAAATCGCGGGATTTTGGGGGCAAAATGTGGGATATTGGTGTGAAATGTGGGAATTTGGGTCAAAAATGCGGGATTTGGGGGCAAAATGTGGGATTTTGGTGTAAAACGTGGGAATTTGGGGCAAAAATGTGGGATTTCGGGGGAAATAGCGGGATTTTGGGGGTGAAATGTGGGAATTTGGGTCAAAATTGTGGGCTTTGGGGGGCGAAATTGGGGAATTTGGGGCAAAAATGTGGGATTTGGGGGGCGAAATGGGGGAATTTGGTGTTAAAGTTGGGAATTCAGGGCAAAAATGTGGGATTTGGGGGGCAAAATGGGGGAATTTGGGGGGAAATTGCGGGACTTTGGAAGAAAAATGCGGGATTTGGGTGGCGAAATGTGGGAATTTGAGTCAAAAATGTGGGATTTGGGGGGCGAAATGTGGGAATTTGGGGCAAAAATGCGGGATTTGGGGGACGAAATGTGGGAATTTGGGTCAAAATTGTGGGCTTTGGGGGGCGAAATTGGGGAATTTGGGGCAAAAATGTGGGATTTGGGGGGCGAAATGTGGGAATTTGGTGTTAAAGTTGGGAATTCAGGGCAAAAATGTGGGATTTGGGGGTAAAATGGGAAAATTTGGGGGGAAATTGCGGGACTTTGGAAGAAAAATGCGGGATTTGGGGGGCGAAATGTGGGAATTTGGGTCAAAAATGTGGGATTTGGGGGGCGAAATGTGGGAATTTGGGGCGAAATTGCAGGATTTGGGGGCAAAATGTGGGGTTTTAGGGTAAAAATGGGGGATTTTGGGGGAAATCGTGGGGTTTGGGGTGGCAAAATGTGGGAATTTGGTGTGAAATGTGGGAATTTGGGGCAAAAATGTGGGATTTGGGGGGCGAAAGGTGGGAATTTGGAGCAAGAATACAGGATTTTGGGGGCAAAATGTGGGAATTTGGTGTTAAATGTGGGAATTCAGGGCAAAAATGCGGGATTTGGGGGCAAAAATGTGGGATTTTGGGGGTAAATTGTGGGATTTTGGTTCAAAATGCAGGAATTTGGGGCAAAAATGGGGGATTTGTGGGGAAATCGTGGGATTTTGGGGGCAAAATGTTGGGTTTTGGTGCGAAATGCGGGGATTTGGATCAAAAATGTGGGATTTGGGGGCAAAATGGGGGAATTTGGGTCAAAAATGTGGGATTTGGGGGGCAAAATGTGGGAATTTGGTGTAAAATGTGGGAATTTGGGGCAAAATTGTGGGCTTTGGGGGGCGAAATTGGGGAATTTGGGGCAAAAATGTGGGATTTGGGGGGCAAAATGTGGGATATTGGTGTGAAATGCGGAAATTTGGGGGGAAAATGTGGGATTTGGGGGGAAATTGCAGGATTTTGGTGTAAAATGTGGGAATGCAGGGCAAAACTGTGGGATTTGGGAAGCAAAATGGGGGATTTTGGGGGGAAATTGCAGGATTTTGGGGGCAAAATGTGCGGTTTTAGGGTAAAAATGGGGGATTTGGGGGGAAATCGCGGGATTTTGGGGGCAAAATGTGGGAATTTGGTGTGAAATGTGCGAATTTGGGTCAAAATTGTGGGCTTTGGGGGGCAAAATGGGGGAATTTGGGGGGAAATCGCGGGACTTTGGAAGAAAAATGCGGGATTTGGGGGGCGAAATGTGGGAATTTGGGTCAAAAATGTGGGATTTGGGGGCGAAATGTGGGAATTTGGGGCAAAAATGTGGGATTTGGGGGGCGAAATGTGGGAATTTGGGTCAAAATTGTGGGCTTTGGGGGGCGAAATTGGGGAATTTGGGGCAAAAATGTGGGATTTGGGGGGCGAAATGGGGGAATTTGGTGTTAAAGTTGGGAATTCAGGGCAAAAATGTGGGATTTGGGGGGCAAAATGGGGGAATTTGGGGGGAAATCGCGGGACTTTGGAAGAAAAATGCGGGATTTGGGTGGCGAAATGTGGGAATTTGGGTCAAAAATGTGGGATTTGGGGGGCGAAATGTGGGAATATGGGGCGAAATTGCAGGATTTGGGGGCAAAATGTGGGGTTTTAGGGTAAAAATGGGGGATTTTGGGGGAAATCGTGGGGTTTGGGGTGGCAAAATGTGGGAATTTGTTGTGAAATGTGGGAATTCAGGGCAAAAATGCAGGATTTGGGGGCAAAATGTGGGATTTTGGGGGTAAATTGTGGGATTTTGGTGCAAAATGCAGGAATTTGGGGCAAAAATGGGGGATTTGTGGGGAAATCGTAGGATTTTGGGGGCAAAATGTTGGATTTTGGTGCGAAATGCGGGGATTTGGGTTAAAATGTGGGATTTGGGGGCAAAATGGGGGAATTTGGGTCAAAAATGTGGGATTTGGGGGCAAAATGTGGGAATTTGGTGTAAAATGTGGGAATTTGGGGCAAAAATGCGGGATTTGGGGGGCGAGATGGGGGAATTTGGGGGGAAATCGCTGGATTTTGGGGCAAAATGTGAGATATTGGTGTAAAATGTGGGGATTTGGGTCAAAAATGTGGGATTTTGGGGGGAAATCGTGGGATTTGGGGGCAAAATGTGGGATTTTCGTGTAAAACGTGGGAATTTGGGGCAAAAATGTGGGATTTTGGGGGCGAAATGTGGGAATTTGGTGTTAAAGTTGGGAATTCAGGGCAAAAATGTGGGATTTGGGGGGGCAAAATGGGGGAATTTGGGGGGAAATCGCGGGATTTGGGGGACGAAATGTGGGAATTTGGGTCAAAATTGTGGGCTTTGGGGAGCGAAATGCGGGAATTTGGGCCAAAAATGCGGGATTTGGGGGACGAAATGTGGGAATTTGGGTCAAAATTGTGGGCTTTGGGGAGCGAAATGTGGGAATTTGGGGCAAAAATGTGGGATTTGGGGGGCGAAATGGGGGAATTTGGTGTTAAAGTTGGGAATTCAGGGCAAAAATGTGGGATTTGGGGGGCAAAATGGGGGAATTTGGGGGGAAATCGCGGGATTTGGGGGACGAAATGTGGGAATTTGGGTCAAAATTGTGGGCTTTGGGGAGCAAAATGTGGGAATTTGGGCCAAAAATGCGGGATTTGGGGGACGAAATGTGGGAATTTGGGTCAAAATTGTGGGCTTTGGGGAGCGAAATGTGGGAATTTGGGGCAAAAATGTGGGATTTGGGGGGCGAAATGGGGGAATTTGGTGTTAAAGTTGGGAATTCAGGGCAAAAATGTGGGATTTGGGGGGCAAAATGGGGGAATTTGGGGGAAATTGCGGGACTTTGGAAGAAAAATGCGGGATTTGGGTGGCGAAATGTGGGAATTTGAGTCAAAAATGTGGGATTTGGGGGGCGAAATGTGGGAATTTGGGGCGAAATTGCAGGATTTGGGGGCAAAATGTGGGGTTTTAGGGTAAAAATGGGAGATTTTGGGGGAAATCGTGGGGTTTGGGGTGGCAAAATGTGGGAATTTGGTGTGAAATGTGGGAATTTGGGGCAAAAATGTGGGATTTGGGGGGCGAAAGGTGGGAATTTGGGGCAAGAATACAGGATTTTGGGGGCAAAATGTGGGAATTTGGTGTTAAATGTGGGAATTCAGGGCAAAAATGCGGGATTTGGGGGCAAAAATGTGGGATTTTGGGGGTAAATTGTGGGATTTTGGTGCAAAATGCAGGAATTTGGGGCAAAAATGGGGGATTTGTGGGGAAATCGTGGGATTTTGGGGGCAAAATGTTGGATTTTGGTGCGAAATGCGGGGATTTGGGTAAAAAATGTGGGATTTGGGGGCAAAATGGGGGAATTTGGGTCAAAAATGTGGGATTTGGGGGGCAAAATGTGGGATATTGGTGTGAAATGCGGAAATTTGGGGGGAAAATGTGGGATTTGGGGGGAAATTTCAGGATTTTGGTGTAAAATGTGGGAATGCAGGGCAAAACTGTGGGATTTGGGAAGCAAAATGGGGGATTTTGGGGGGAAATTGCAGGATTTGGGGGGCAAAATGTGCGGTTTTAGGGTAAAAATGGGGGATTTGGGGGGAAATCGTGGGATTTTGGGGGCAAAATGTGGGAATTTGGTGTGAAATGTGCGAATTTGGGTCAAAATTGTGGGCTTTGGGGGGCGAAATGGGTGAATTTGGGGGGAAATCGCGGGACTTTGGAAGAAAAATGCGGGATTTGGGGGGCGAAATGTGGGAATTTGGGTCAAAAATGTGGGATTTGGGGGGCGAAATGTGGGAATTTGGGGCAAAAATGTGGGATTTGGGGGGCGAAATGTGGGAATTTGGGTCAAAATTGTGGGCTTTGGGGGGCGAAATTGGGGAATTTGGGGCAAAAATGTGGGATTTGGGGGGCGAAATGGGGGAATTTGGTGTTAAAGTTGGGAATTCAGGGCAAAAATGTGGGATTTGGGGGGCAAAATGGGGGAATTTGGGGGAAATTGCGGGACTTTGGAAGAAAAATGCGGGATTTGGGGGGCGAAATGTGGGAATTTGGGTCAAAAATGTGGGATTTTGGGGGCGAAATGTGGGAATATGGGGCGAAATTGCAGGATTTGGGGGCAAAATGTGGGGTTTTAGGGTAAAAATGGGGGATTTTGGGGGAAATCGTGGAATTTTGGGTGGCAAAATGTGGGAATTTGTTGTGAAATGTGGGAATTCAGGGCAAAAATGCGGGATTTGGGGGCAAAATTGGGGATTTGGGGGGTAAATTGTGGGATTTTGGTGCGAAATGCGGGGATTTGGGTCAAAAATGTGGGATTTGGGGGCAAAATGGGGGAATTTGGGTCAAAAATGTGGGATTTGGGGGGCAAAATGTGGGAATTTGGTGTAAAATGTGGGAATTTGGGGCAAAAATGTGGGATTTTGGGGGCGAGATGGGGGAATTTGGGGGGAAATTGCTGGATTTTGGGGCAAAATGTGAGATATTGGTGTGAAATGTGGGAATTTGTGGAGAAATTGTAGGATTTTGGGTGCAAAATGTGGGGTTTTAGGGTAAAAATGGGGGATTTTGGGGGAAATCGTGGAATTTTGGGGGCGAAATGTGGGATATTGGTGTGAAATGTGGGAATTGGGGGCAAAAATGCGGGATTTGGGGGGCAAAATTGGGGATTTTGGGGGGAAATGCGGGGATTTGGGTCAAAAATGCGGGATTTGGGGGGCGAAACGGGGGAATTTGGGGCAAAAAGGCGGGATTTTGTTGTGAAATTGCAGAATTTGGGGCAAAAATGGGGGATTTTGGGGGCAAAATGTGGGATATTGGTGTGAAATGCGGAAATTTGGGGGGAAAATGTGGGATTTGGGGGGAAATTGCAGGATTTTGGTGTAAAATGTGGGAATGCAGGGCAAAACTGTGGGATTTGGGAAGCAAAATGGGGGATTTTGGGGGGAAATTGCAGGATTTTGGGGGCAAAATGTAGGGTTTTAGGTCAAAAATGGGGGGTTTTGGGGGAAATCGTGGGATTTTGGGGGCGAAATGTGGGATTTGGGTGTAAAATGAGGGGATTTGTGTCAAAAATGCGGGATTTGGGGGGCAAAACGGGGGAATTTGGGGGGAAATCACGGGATTTTGGGGCAAAAATGTGGGATTTTGGTGCAAAATGCGGGAATTTGGTGCAAAGATGTGGGATTTTGGGGAAAAATTGCGGGATTTTGAGGGGCAAAATGTGGGATTTTGGGGGCAAAATGTGGGAATTTGGTGCAAAATGCAGGAATTTGGGGCAAAAATGGGGGGAAATTGTGGGATTTTGGTGGCAAAATGTGGGATTTTGGGGGCAAAATGTGGGAATTTGGTGTAAAATGTTGGAACTTGGGGCAAAAATGCGGGATTTGGGGGGCGAGATGGGGGAATTTGGGGTGAAATCACGGGATTTTCGGGCAAAATGTGAGATATTGGTGTGAAATGTGGGAATTTGGGTGAAAAATACGGGATTTTGAGGGGGAAATTGCAGGATTTTGGGTGTAAAATGTGGGAATGCAGGGCAAAACTGTGGGATTTGGGAAGCAAAATGGGGGATTTTTGGGGAAAATTGCAGGATTTTGGGGGCAAAATGTGGGGTTTTAGGTCAAAAATGGGGGGTTTTGGGGAAATCGTGGGATTTTGGGGGCGAAATGTGGGATTTGGGTGTAAAATGTGGGGATTTGTGTCAAAAATGCGGGATTTGGAAGGCAAAACGGGGGAATTTGGGGGGAAATCACGGGATTTGGGGCAAAAATGTGGGATTTTGGTGCGAAATGCGGGAATTTGGGGCAAAACGTGGGATTTTGGTGCAAATTGCGGGAATTTGGTGCAAAGATGTGGGATTTTGGGGAAAAATTGCGGGATTTTGAGGGGGAAAATGCAGGATTTTGGGTGCAAAATGTGGGGTTTTAGGTCAAAAATGGGGGGTTTTGGGGGAAATCGTGAGATTTTGGGGGCGAAATGTGGGATTTTTGTGTAAAATGTGGGGATTTGTGTCAAAAATGCAGGATTTGGGGGGCAAAATGTGGGAATTTGGGGGAAAATCGTGGGATTTGGGGGGCAAAATGTGGGATTTTGGTGCAAAATGCAGGAATTTGGTGCAAAAATGGGGGATTTTGGGGTCAAAATGTGGGATTTTGGTGCAAAATGCAGGAATTTGGGGCAAAAACGGGGGATTTTGGGGGAAGTCGCGGGATTTTGGGGGCAAAATGTGGGATATTGGTGTTAAATGTGGGAATTTGGGGGAAAAATGTGGGATTTGGGGGGCAAAATGGGGGAATTTGGTGTGAAATGTGGGAATTTGGGGCAAAAATGTGGGATTTGGGGGGAAAATGGGGGAATTTGGGGGGAAATCGCGGGATTTTGGTGTAAAATGGGGGATTTGGGGGGCGAAATGTGGGAATTTGTGTCAAAAATTTTGGATATGGGGGGGAAAATGGGGGAATTTGGGGCAAAAATGTGGGAATTTGTTGCGAAATGGGGTAATTTGGGGCAAAAATGGGGGAATTTGGGGGAAATCGTGGGATTTTGGGGGCAAAATGTGGGAATTTGAGGCAAAAATGTGGGATTTGGGGGGCAAAATGTGGGATTTTGGTGGCGAAATGTGGGAATTTGGGGCAAAAATGCGGGATTTGGCGGGTGAAACGGGGGAATTTGGGGGGAAATCACAGGATTTTGGGGCAAAAATGGAGGATTTTGGGGCAAAATGGGGGATTTGGGGGCAAAAATGTGGGATTTTGGGGGCAAAATGTGAGATTTTGGTGTAAAATGTGGGAATTCAGGTCAAAAATGTGGGATTTGCGGGGCAAAATGGGGGAATTTGGGGGGAAATCATGGGATTTTGGGGGCAAAATGTGCGGTTTTAGGGTAAAAATGTGGGATTTGGGGGGAAATCGCGGGATTTTGGGGGCAAAATGTGGGAATTTGGTGTGAAATGTGCGAATTTGGGTCAAAATTGTGGGCTTTGGGGGGCGAAATGGGGGAATTTGGGGGGAAATCGCGGGACTTTGGAAGAAAAATGCGGGATTTGGGGGGCGAAATGTGGGAATTTGGGTCAAAAATGTGGGATTTGGGGGGCGAAATGTGGGAATTTGGGGCAAAAATGTGGGATTTGGGGGGCGAAATGTGGGAATTTGGGTCAAAATTGTGGGCTTTGGGGGGCGAAATTGGGGAATTTGGGGCAAAAATGTGGGATTTGGGGGGCGAAATGGGGGAATTTGGGTCAAAAATGCGGGATTTGGGGGGCGAAATGGGGGAATTTGGGGCAAAAATGCGGGATTTTGTTGTGAAATTGCAGAATTTGGGGCCAAAATGGGGGATTTTGGGGGCAAAATGTGGGATATTGGTGTAAAATGTGGAAATTTGGGGGGAAATCGTGGGATTTTGGGGGCAAAATGTGGGAATTTGGTGTGAAATGTGCGAATTTGGGTCAAAATTGTGGGCTTTGGGGGGCGAAATGGGGGAAATTGGGGGGAAATCGCGGGACTTTGGAAGAAAAATGCGGGATTTGGGGGGCGAAATGTGGGAATTTGGGTCAAAAATGTGGGATTTGGGGGGCAAAATGTGGGAATTTGGGTCAAAATTGCGGGATTTGGGGGGCGAAATGTGGGAATTTGGGTCAAAATTGTGGGCTTTGGGGGGCGAAATTGGGGAATTTGGGGCAAAAATGTGGGATTTGGGGGGCGAAATGGGGGAATTTGGGGGGAAATTGCGGGACTTTGGAAGAAAAATGCGGGATTTGGGTGGCGAAATGTGGGAATTTGAGTCAAAAATGTGGGATTTGGGGGCAAAATGGGGGAATTTGGGTCAAAAATGTGGGATTTGGGGGGCAAAATGTGGGAATTTGGTGTGAAATGTGGGAATTTGGGGCAAAAATGTGGGATTTTGGGGGCGAGATGGGGGAATTTGGGGGGAAATCGCTGGATTTTGGGGCAAAATGTGAGATATTGGTGTGAAATGTGGGAATTTGTGGAGAAATTGCAGGATTTTGGGTGCAAAATGTGGGGTTTTAGGGTAAAAATGGGGGATTTTGGGGGAAATCGTGGAATTTTGGGGGCGAAATGTGGGATATTGGTGTGAAATGTGGGAATTGGGGGCAAAAATGCGGGATTTGGGGGGCAAAATTGGGGATTTTGGTGTGAAATGCGGGGATTTGGGTCAAAAATGCGGGATTTGGGGGGCGAAATGGGGGAATTTGGGGCAAAAAGGCGGGATTTTGTTGTGAAATTGCAGAATTTGGGGCAAAAATGGGGGATTTTGGGGGCAAAATGTGGGATATTGGTGTGAAATGCGGAAATTTGGGGGGAAAATGTGGGATTTGGGGGGAAATTGCAGGATTTTGGTGTAAAATGTGGGAATGCAGGGCAAAAATGTGGGATTTGGGAAGCAAAATGGGGGATTTTTGGGGGAAATTGCAGGATTTTGGGGGCAAAATGTAGGGTTTTAGGTCAAAAATGGGGGGTTTTGGGGGAAATTGCAGGATTTTGGGGGCGAAATGTGGGATTTGACGGGCAAAATGTGGGAATTTGGCGGGAAATCGTGGAATTTGGGGGGCAAAATGTGGGATTTTGGTGCGAAATGCAGGAATTTGGGTTAAAATGCGGGATTTGGGGGCAAAATGGAGGAATTTGGGTCAAAAATGTGGGATTTTGGGGGCAAAATGTGGGAATTTGGTGTAAAATGTGGGGATTTGGGGCAAAAATGCGGGATTTGGGGGGCGAGATGGGGGAATTTGGGGTGAAATCACGGGATTTTGGGGCAAAATGTGAGATATTGGTGTGGAATGTGGGAATTTGGGTGAAAAATGCGGGATTTTGAGGGGGAAAATGCAGGATATTGCGGGCAAAATGTGGGGTTTTAGGTCAAAATTGGGGGATTTGGGGGGAAATTGCAGGATTTTTGGGGGCGAAATGTGGGATTTTGGTGTAAAATGTGGGGATTTGTGTCAAAAATGCGGGATTTGGGGGGCAAAACGGGGGAATTTGGGGGGAAATCACGGGATTTGGGGGCAAAAATGTGGGAACTTGGTGTGAAATGCCGGAATTTGGGGCAAAATGTGGGATTTTGTTGCGAAATGCGGGAATTTGGTGCAAAGATGTGGGATTTTGGGGAAAAATTGCGGGATTTTGAGGGGGAAATTGCAGGATTTTGGGTGCAAAATGTGGGGTTTTAGGTCAAAAATGGGGGATTTTGGGGGAAATCGTGGGGTTTTGGGTGGCAAAATGTGGGTATTTGGTGTGAAATGTGGGAATTTGGGGCAAAAATACAGGATTTTGGGGGCAAAATGTGGGAATTTGGTGTTAAATGTGGGAATTCAGGGCAAAAATGCGGGATTTTGTTGTGAAATTGCAGAATTTGGGGCAAAAATGGGGGATTTTGGGGGCAAAAATGTGGGATATTGGTGTGAAATGCGGAAATTTGGGGGGAAAATGTGGGATTTGGGGGGAAATTGCAGGATTTTGGTGTAAAATGTGGGAATTCAGGTCAAAAATGTGGGATTTGCGGGGCAAAATGGGGGAATTTGGGGGGAAATCGCGGGATTTTGGGGGCAAAATTTTGGATCTTGGTGCGAAATGCAGGGATTTGGGTCAAAAATGTGGGATTTGGGGGCAAAATGGGGGAATTTGGGGAAAAAATGTGGGATTTGGGTCAAAAATGTGGGATTTTGGGGGCGAAATGTGGGAATTTGGGGCAAAAATGCAGGATTTGGGGCAAAAATGTGGGATTTGGGGGCAAAATGTGGGAATTTAGGGGGAATCGCGGGATTTTGGTGTAAAATGTGGGAATTTCGGGGTGTAAAATGGGGGAATTTGGGGGGAAATCGCGGTATTTTGGGGGCAAAATGGGGGGTTTTGGTGCGAAATGCGGGGATTTGGGTCCAAAATGCGGGATTTGGGTCAAAAATGTGGGATTTTGGGGGTGAAATGGGGGATTTTGGTGTAAAATGTGGGAATTTGTGGCAAAAATGTGGGATTTTGGTGTAAAATGCAGGAATTTGGGGCAAAAATGCGGGATTTGGGGGGCGAAATTGCAGAATTTGGGGCAAAAATGGGGGATTTTGGGGGCAAAATGTGGGATATTGGTGTGAAATGCGGAAATTTGGGGGAAAAATGTGGGATTTGGGGGGAAATTGCAGGATTTTGGTGTAAAATGTGGGAATGCAGGGCAAAACTGTGGGATTTGGGAAGCAAAATGGGGGATTTTTGGGGGAAATTGCAGGATTTTGGGGGCAAAATGTAGGGTTTTAGGTCAAAAATGGGGGGTTTTGGGGGAAATTGCAGGATTTTGGGGGCGAAATGTGGGATTTGGGTGTAAAATGAGGGGATTTGTGTCAAAAATGCGGGATTTGGGGGGCAAAACGGGGGAATTTGGGGGAAAATCACGGGATTTTGGGGCAAAAATGTGGGATTTTGGTGCAAAATGCGGGAATTTGGTGCAAAGATGTGGGATTTTGGGGAAAAATTGCGGGATTTTGAGGGGCAAAATGTGGGATTTTGGGGGCAAAATGTGGGAATTTGGGGGGCAAAATGTGGGAATTTGGTGTAAAATGTTGGAACTTGGGGCAAAAATGCGGGATTTGGGGGGCGAGATGGGGGAATTTGGGGTGAAATCACGGGATTTTCGGGCAAAATGTGAGATATTGGTGTGAAATGTGGGAATTTGGGTGAAAAATACGGGATTTTGAGGGGGAAATTGCAGGATTTTGGGTGTAAAATGTGGGAATGCAGGGCAAAACTGTGGGATTTGGGAAGCAAAATGGGGGATTTTGGGGGAAAATTGCAGGATTTTGGGGGCAAAATGTGGGGTTTTAGGTCAAAAATGGGGGGTTTTGGGGGAAATCGTGGGATTTTGGGGGCGAAATGTGGGATTTGGGTGTAAAATGTGGGGATTTGTGTCAAAAATGCGGGATTTGGGGGGCAAAACGGGGGAATTTGGGGGGAAATCACGGGATTTGGGGCAAAAATGTGGGATTTTGGTGCGAAATGCGGGAATTTGGGGCAAAACGTGGGATTTTGGTGCAAATTGCGGGAATTTGGTGCAAAGATGTGGGATTTTGGAGAAAAATTGCGGGATTTTGAGGGGGAAAATGCAGGATTTTGGGTGCAAAATGTAGGGTTTTAGGTCAAAAATGGGGGGTTTTGGGGGAAATCGTGAGATTTTGGGGGCGAAATGTGGGATTTTGGTGTAAAATGTGGGGATTTGTGTCAAAAATGCAGGATTTGGGGGGCAAAATGTGGGAATTTGGGGGAAAATCGTGGGATTTGGGGGGCAAAATGTGGGATTTTGGTGCAAAATGCAGGAATTTGGTGCAAAAATGGGGGATTTTGGGGTCAAAATGTGGGATTTTGGTGCAAAATGCAGGAATTTGGGGCAAAACCGGGGGATTTTGGGGGAAGTCGCGGGATTTTGGGGGCAAAATGTGGGATATTGGTGTTAAATGTGGGAATTTGGGGGAAAAATGTGGGATTTGGGGGGCAAAATGGGGGAATTTGGTGTGAAATGTGGGAATTTGGGGCAAAAATGTGGGATTTGGGGGGAAAATGGGGGAATTTGGGGGGAAATCGCGGGATTTTGGTGTAAAATGGGGGATTTGGGGGGCGAAATGTGGGAATTTGTGTCAAAAATTTTGGATATGGGGGGCAAAATGGGGGAATTTGGGGCAAAAATGTGGGAATTTGTTGCGAAATGGGGTAATTTGGGGCAAAAATGGGGGAATTTGGGGGAAATCGTGGGATTTTGGGGGCAAAATGTGGGAATTTGAGGCAAAAATGTGGGATTTGGGGGGCAAAATGTGGGATTTTGGTGTCGAAATGTGGGAATTTGGGGCAAAAATGCGGGATTTGGGGGGTGAAACGGGGGAATTTGGGGGGAAATCACAGGATTTTGGGGCAAAAATGGAGGATTTTGGGGCAAAATGGGGGATTTGGGGGCAAAAATGTGGGATTTTGGGGGCAAAATGTGAGATTTTGGTGTAAAATGTGGGAATTCAGGTCAAAAATGTGGGATTTGCGGGGCAAAATGGGGGAATTTGGGGGGAAATCATGGGATTTTGGGGGCAAAATGTTGGATTTTGGTGCGAAATGCGGGGATTTGGGTCAAAAATGTGGGATTTTGAGGGGCAAAATGTGGGAATTTGGGTCAAAAATGTGGGATTTGGGGGGCAAAATGTGGGAATTTGGTGTAAAATGTGGGAATTTGGGTCAAAATTGTGGGCTTTGGGGGGCGAAATTGGGGAATTTGGGGCAAAAATGTGGGATTTTGGGGGCAAAATGTGGGATATTGGTGTGAAATGCGGAAATTTGGGGGGAAAATGTGGGATTTGGGGGGAAATTTCAGGATTTTGGTGTAAAATGTGGGAATGCAGGGCAAAACTGTGGGATTTGGGAAGCAAAATGGGGGATTTTGGGGGGAAATTGCAGGATTTTGGGGGCAAAATGTGCGGTTTTAGGGTAAAAATGTGGGATTTGGGGGGAAATCGCGGGATTTTGGGGGCAAAATGTGGGAATTTGGTGTGAAATGTGCGAATTTGGGTCAAAATTGTGGGCTTTGGGGGGCGAAATGGGGGAATTTGGGGGGAAATCGCGGGACTTTGGAAGAAAAATGCGGGATTTGGGGGGCGAAATGTGGGAATTTGGGTCAAAAATGTGGGATTTGGGGGGCGAAATGTGGGAATTTGGGGCAAAAATGTGGGATTTGGGGGGCGAAATGTGGGAATTTGGGTCAAAATTGTGGGCTTTGGGGGGCGAAATTGGGGAATTTGGGGCAAAAATGTGGGATTTGGGGGGCGAAATGGGGGAATTTGGGTCAAAAATGCGGGATTTGAGGGGCGAAATGTGGGAATTTGGGTCAAAATTGTGGGCTTTGGGGGGCGAAATGTGGGAATTTGGGGCAAAAATGTGGGATTTGGGGGGCAAAATGTGGGAATTTGGGGGGAAATCGCGGGATTTGGGGGACGAAATGTGGGAATTTGGGTCAAAATTGTGGGCTTTGGGGAGCAAAATGTGGGAATTTGGGGCAAAAATGCGGGATTTGGGGGACGAAATGTGGGAATTTGGGTCAAAATTGTGGGCTTTGGGGAGCGAAATGTGGGAATTTGGGGCAAAAATGTGGGATTTGGGGGGCGAAATGGGGGAATTTGGTGTTAAAGTTGGGAATTCAGGGCAAAAATGTGGGATTTGGGGGGCAAAATGGGGGAATTTGGGGGAAATTGTGGGACTTTGGAAGAAAAATGCGGGATTTGGGTGGCGAAATGTGGGAATTTGAGTCAAAAATGTGGGATTTGGGGGGCGAAATGTGGGAATTTGGGGCGAAATTGCAGGATTTGGGGGCAAAATGTGGGGTTTTAGGGTAAAAATGGGGGATTTTGGGGGAAATCGTGGGGTTTGGGGTGGCAAAATGTGGGAATTTGGTGTGAAATGTGGGAATTTGGGGCAAAAATGTGGGATTTGGGGGGCGAAATGTGGGAATTTGGAGCAAGAATACAGGATTTTGGGGGCAAAATGTGGGAATTTGGTGTTAAATGTGGGAATTCAGGGCAAAAATGTGGGATTTGGGGGCAAAAATGTGGGATTTTGGGGGTAAATTGTGGGATTTTGGTGCAAAATGCAGGAATTTGGGGCAAAAATGGGGGATTTGTGGGGAAATCGTGGGATTTTGGGGGCAAAATGTGGGAATTTGGTGTGAAATGTGCGAATTTGGGTCAAAATTGTGGGCTTTGGGGGGCGAAATGGGGGAATTTCGGGGGAAATCGCGGGACTTTGGAAGAAAAATGCGGGATTTGGGGGGCGAAATGTGGGAATTTGGGTCAAAAATGTGGGATTTGGGGGGCGAAATGTGGGAATTTGGGGCAAAAATGTGGGATTTGGGGGGCGAAATGTGGGAATTTGGGTCAAAATTGTGGGCTTTGGGGGGCGAAATTGGGGAATTTGGGGCAAAAATGTGGGATTTGGGGGGCGATATGGGGGAATTTGGTGTTAAAGTTGGGAATTCAGGGCAAAAATGTGGGATTTGGGGGGCAAAAATGGGGGAATTTGGGGGGAAATCGCGGGACTTTGGAAGAAAAATGCGGGATTTGGGTGGCGAAATGTGGGAATTTGGGTCAAAAATGTGGGATTTTGGGGGCGAAATGTGGGATATTGGTGTGAAATGTGGGAATTGGGGGCAAAAATGCGGGATTTGGGGGGCAAAATTGGGGATTTTGGGGGGAAATGCGGGGATTTGGGTCAAAAATGCGGGATTTGGGCGGCGAAATGGGGGAATTTGGGGCAAAAAGGCGGGATTTTGTTGTGAAATTGCAGAATTTGGGGCAAAAATGGGGGATTTTGGGGGCAAAATGTGGGATATTGGTGTGAAATGTGGAAATTTGGGGGGAAAATGTGGGATTTGGGGGGAAATTGCAGGATTTTGGTGTAAAATGTGGGAATGCAGGGCAAAACTGTGGGATTTGGGAAGCAAAATGGGGGATTTTTGGGGGAAATTGCAGGATTTTGGGGGCAAAATGTAGGGTTTTAGGTCAAAAATGGGGGGTTTTGGGGGAAATTGCAGGATTTTGGGGGCGAAATGTGGGATTTGGGTGTAAAATGAGGGGATTTGTGTCAAAAATGCGGGATTTGGGGGGCAAAACGGGGGAATTTGGGGGAAAATCACGGGATTTTGGGGCAAAAATGTGGGATTTTGGTGCAAAATGCGGGAATTTGGTGCAAAGATGTGGGATTTGGGGGAAAAATTGCGGGATTTTGAGGGGCAAAATGTGGGATTAGGGGGGCAAAATGTGGGAATTTGGCGGGAAATCGTGGAATTTGGGGGGCAAAATGTGGGATTTTGGTGCGAAATGCAGGAATTTGGGTTAAAATGCGGGATTGGGGGCAAAATGGAGGAATTTGGGTCAAAAATGTGGGATTTTGGGGGCAAAATGTGGGAATTTGGTGTAAAATGTTGGAATTTGGGGCAAAAATGCGGGATTTGGGGGGCGAGATGGGGGAATTTGGGGTGAAATCACGGGATTTTGGGGCAAAATGTGAGATATTGGTGTGGAATGTGGGAATTTGGGTGAAAATTGCGGGATTTTGAGGGGGAAATTGCAGAATATTGGGGGCAAAATGTGGGGTTTTAGGTCAAAATTGGGGGATTTGGGGGGAAATTGCAGGATTTTTGGGGCGAAATGTGGGATTTTGGTGTAAAATGTGGGGATTTGTGTCAAAAATGTGGGATTTGGGGGGCAAAACGGGGGAATTTGGGGGGAAATCACGGGATTTGGGGGCAAAAATGTGGGAATTTGGTGTGAAATGCCGGAATTTGGGGCAAAATGTGGGATTCTGTTGCGAAATGCGGGAATTTGGTGCAAAGATGTGGGATTTTGGGGAAAAATTGCGGGATTTTGAGGGGGAAATTGCAGGATTTTGGGTGCAAAATGTGGGGTTTTAGGTCAAAAATGGGGGATTTTGGGGGAAATCGTGGGGTTTTGGGTGGCAAAATGTGGGTATTTGGTGTGAAATGTGGGAATTTGGGGCAAAAATACAGGATTTTGGGGGCAAAATGTGGGAATTTGGTGTTAAATGTGGGAATTCAGGGCAAAAATGCGGGATTTGGGGGCAAAAATGTGGGATTTTGGGGTAAATTGTGGGATTTTGGTGCAAAATGCAGGAATTTGGGGCAAAAATGGGGGATTTGTGGGGAAATCGTGGGATTTTGGGGGCAAAATGTTGGATTTTGGTGCGAAATGCGGGGATTTGGGTCAAAAATGTGGGATTTGGGGGCAAAATGGGGGAATTTGGGTTAAAAATGTGGGATTTGGGGGGCGAAATTGGGGAATTTGGGGTAAAAATGTGGGATTTGGGGGGCAAAATGTGGGATATTGGTGTGAAATGCGGAAATTTGGGGGGAAAATGTGGGATTTGGGGGGAAATTGCAGGATTTTGGTGTAAAATGTAGGAATGCAGGGCAAAAATGTGGGATTTGGGAAGCAAAATGGGGGATTTTGGGGGGAAATTGCAGGATTTGGGGGGCAAAATGTGCGGTTTTAGGATAAAAATGGGGGATTTGGGGGGAAATCGTGGGATTTTGGGGGCAAAATGTGGGAATTTGTTGTGAAATGTGCGAATTTGGGTCAAAATTGTGGGCTTTGGGGGGCGAAATGGGGGAATTTGGGGGGAAATCGCGGGACTTTGGAAGAAAAATGCGGGATTTGGGGGGCGAAATGTGGGAATTTGGGTCAAAAATGTGGGATTTGGGGGGCAAAATGTGGGAATTTGGGTCAAAAATGCGGGATTTGGGGGGCGAAATGTGGGAATTTGGGTCAAAATTGTGGGCTTTGGGGGGCGAAATTGGGGAATTTGGGGCAAAAATGTGGGATTTGGGGGGCGAAATGGGGGAATTTGGTGTTAAAGTTGGGAATTCAGGGCAAAAATGTGGGATTTGGGGGGCAAAATGGGGGAATTTGGGGGGAAATTGCGGGACTTTGGAAGAAAAATGCGGGATTTGGGTGGCGAAATGTGGGAATTTGGGTCAAAAATGTGGGATTTGGGGGGCGAAATGTGGGAATATGGGGCGAAATTGCAGGATTTGGGGGCAAAATGTGGGGTTTTAGGGTAAAAATGGGGGATTTTGGGGGAAATCGTGGAATTTTGGGTGGCAAAATGTGGGAATTTGTTGTGAAATGTGGGAATTTGGGGCAAAAATGCGGGATTTGGGGGCAAAATGTGGGATTTGGGGGGTAAATTGTGGGATTTTGGTGCGAAATGCGGGGATTTGGGTCAAAAATGTGGGATTTGGGGGCAAAATGGGGGAATTTGGGTCAAAAATGTGGGATTTGGGGGGCAAAATGTGGGAATTTGGTGTAAAATGTGGGAATTTGGGGCAAAAATGTGGGATTTTGGGGGCGAGATGGGGGAATTTGGGGGGAAATCGCTGGATTTTGGGGCAAAATGTGAGATATTGGTGTGAAATGTGGGAATTTGTGGAGAAATTGCAGGATTTTGGGTGCAAAATGTGGGGTTTTAGGGTAAAAATGGGGGATTTTGGGGGAAATCGTGGAATTTTGGGGGCGAAATGTGGGATATTGGTGTGAAATGTGGGAATTGGGGTCAAAAATGCGGGATTTGGGGGGCAAAATTGGGGATTTTGGGGGGAAATGCGGGGATTTGGGTCAAAAATGCGGGATTTGGGGGGCGAAATGGGGGAATTTGGGGCAAAAAGGCGGGATTTTGTTGTGAAATTGCAGAATTTGGGGCAAAAATGGGGGATTTTGGGGGCAAAATGTGGGATATTGGTGTGAAATGCGGAAATTTGGGGGGAAAATGTGGGATTTGGGGGGAAATTGCAGGATTTTGGTGTAAAATGTGGGAATGCAGGGCAAAACTGTGGGATTTGGGAAGCAAAATGGGGGATTTTTGGGGGAAATTGCAGGATTTTGGGGGCAAAATGTAGGGTTTTAGGTCAAAAATGGGGGGTTTTGGGGGAAATCGTGGGATTTTGGGGGCGAAATGTGGGATTTGGGTGTAAAATGAGGGGATTTGTGTCAAAAATGCGGGATTTGGGGGGCAAAACGGGGGAATTTGGGGGGAAATCACGGGATTTTGGGGCAAAAATGTGGGATTTTGGTGCAAAATGCGGGAATTTGGTGCAAAGATGTGGGATTTTGGGGAAAAATTGCGGGATTTTGAGGGGCAAAATGTGGGATTTTGGGGGCAAAATGTGGGAATTTGGTGCAAAATGCAGGAATTTGGGGCAAAAATGGGGGGAAATTGCGGGATTTTGGTGGCAAAATGTGGGATTTGGGGGGCAAAATGTGGGAATTTGGTGTAAAATGTTGGAACTTGGGGCAAAAATGCGGGATTTGGGGGGCGAGATGGGGGAATTTGGGGTGAAATCACGGGATTTTCGGGCAAAATGTGAGATATTGGTGTGAAATGTGGGAATTTGGGTGAAAAATACGGGATTTTGAGGGGGAAATTGCAGGATTTTGGGTGTAAAATGTGGGAATGCAGGGCAAAACTGTGGGATTTGGGAAGCAAAATGGGGGATTTTTGGGGAAAATTGCAGGATTTTGGGGGCAAAATGTGGGGTTTTAGGTCAAAAATGGGGGGTTTGGGGGGAAATCGTGGGATTTTGGGGGCGAAATGTGGGATTTGGGTGTAAAATGTGGGGATTTGTGTCAAAAATGCGGGATTTGGAAGGCAAAACGGGGGAATTTGGGGGGAAATCACGGGATTTGGGGCAAAAATGTGGGATTTTGGTGCGAAATGGGTGAATTTGGGGCAAAACGTGGGATTTTGGTGCAAATTGCGGGAATTTGGTGCAAAGATGTGGGATTTTGGAGAAAAATTGCGGGATTTTGAGGGGGAAAATGCAGGATTTTGGGTGCAAAATGTGGGGTTTTAGGTCAAAAATGGGGGGTTTTGGGGGAAATCGTGAGATTTTGGGGGCGAAATGTGGGATTTTGGTGTAAAATGTGGGGATTTGTGTCAAAAATGCAGGATTTGGGGGGCAAAATGTGGGAATTTGGGGGAAAATCGTGGGATTTGGGGGGCAAAATGTGGGATTTTGGTGCAAAATGCAGGAATTTGGTGCAAAAATGTGGGATTTTGGGGTCAAAAATGTGGGATTTTGGTGCAAAATGCAGGAATTTGGGGCAAAAACGGGGGATTTTGGGGGAAGTCGCGGGATTTTGGGGGCAAAATGTGGGATATTGGTGTTAAATGTGGGAATTTGGGGGAAAAATGTGGGATTTGGGGGGCAAAATGGGGGAATTTTGTGTGAAATGTGGGAATTTGGGGCAAAAATGTGGGATTTGGGGGGAAAATGGGGGAATTTGGGGGGAAATCGCGGGATTTTGGTGTAAAATGGGGGATTTGGGGGGCGAAATGTGGGAATTTGTGTCAAAAATTTTGGATATGGGGGGCAAAATGGGGGAATTTGGTGCAAAAATGTGGGAATTTGTTGCGAAATGTGGTAATTTGGGGCAAAAATGGGGGAATTTGGGGGAAATCGTGGGATTTGGGGGGCGAAATGTGGGAATTTGGGTCAAAAATGTGGGATTTGGGGGGCAAAATGTGGGAATTTGGGTCAAAAATGCGGGATTTGGGGGGCGAAATGTGGGAATTTGGGTCAAAATTGTGGGCTTTGGGGGGCGAAATTGGGGAATTTGGGGCAAAAATGTGGGATTTGGGGGGCGAAATGGGGGAATTTGGTGTTAAAGTTGGGAATTCAGGGCAAAAATGTGGGATTTGGGGGGCAAAATGGGGGAATTTGGGGGTAAATCGCGGGACTTTGGAAGAAAAATGCGGGATTTGGGTGGCGAAATGTGGGAATTTGGGTCAAAAATGTGGGATTTGGGGGGCGAAATGTGGGAATATGGGGCGAAATTGCAGGATTTGGGGGCAAAATGTGGGGTTTTAGGGTAAAAATGGGGGATTTTGGGGGAAATCGTGGAATTTTGGGTGGCAAAATGTGGGAATTTGTTGTGAAATGTGGGAATTCAGGGCAAAAATGCGGGATTTGGGGGCAAAATGTGGGATTTTGGGGGTAAATTGTGGGATTTTGGTGCGAAATGCGGGGATTTGGGTCAAAAATGTGGGATTTGGGGGCAAAATGGGGGAATTTGGGTCAAAAATGTGGGATTTGGGGGGCAAAATGTGGGAATTTGGTGTAAAATGTGGGAATTTGGGGCAAAAATGTGGGATTTTGGGGGCGAGATGGGGGAATTTGGGGGGAAATCGCTGGATTTTGGGGCAAAATGTGAGATATTGGTGTGAAATGTGGGAATTTGTGGAGAAATTGCAGGATTTTGGGTGCAAAATGTGGGGTTTTAGGGTAAAAATGGGGGATTTTGGGGGAAATCGTGGAATTTTGGGGGCGAAATGTGGGATATTGGTGTGAAATGTGGGAATTGGGGGCAAAAATGCGGGATTTTGGGGCAAAATTGGGGATTTTGGGGGGAAATGCGGGGATTTGGGTCAAAAATGCGGGATTTGGGGGGCGAAATGGGGGAATTTGGGGCAAAAAGGCGGGATTTTGTTGTGAAATTGCAGAATTTGGGGCAAAAATGGGGGATTTTGGGGGCAAAATGTGGGATATTGGTGTGAAATGCGGAAATTTGGGGGGAAAATGTGGGATTTGGGGGGAAATTGCAGGATTTTGGTGTAAAATGTGGGAATGCAGGGCAAAACTGTGGGATTTGGGAAGCAAAATGGGTGATTTTGGGGGGAAATGGCAGGATTTTGGGGGCAAAATGTAGGGTTTTAGGTCAAAAATGGGGGGTTTTGGGGGAAATCGTGGGATTTTGGGGGCGAAATGTGGGATTTGGGTGTAAAATGAGGGGATTTGTGTCAAAAATGCGGGATTTGGGGGGCAAAACGGGGGAATTTGGGGGGAAATCACGGGATTTTGGGGCAAAAATGTGGGATTTTGGTGCAAAATGCGGGAATTTGGTGCAAAGATGTGGGATTTTGGGGAAAAATTGCGGGATTTTGAGGGGCAAAATGTGGGATTTTGGGGGCAAAATGTGGGAATTTGGTGCAAAATGCAGGAATTTGGGGCAAAAATGGGGGAAATTGCGGGATTTTGGTGGCAAAATGTGGGATTTGGGGGGCAAAATGTGGGAATTTGGTGTAAAATGTTGGAACTTGGGGCAAAAATGCGGGATTTGGGGGGCGAGATGGGGGAATTTGGGGTGAAATCACGGGATTTTCGGGCAAAATGTGAGATATTGGTGTGAAATGTGGGAATTTGGGTGAAAAATACGGGATTTTGAGGGGGAAATTGCAGGATTTTGGGTGTAAAATGTGGGAATGCAGGGCAAAACTGTGGGATTTGGGAAGCAAAATGGGGGATTTTTGGGGAAAATTGCAGGATTTTGGGGGCAAAATGTGGGGTTTTAGGTCAAAAATGGGGGGTTTGGGGGGAAATCGTGGGATTTTGGGGGCGAAATGTGGGATTTGGGTGTAAAATGTGGGGATTTGTGTCAAAAATGCGGGATTTGGAAGGCAAAACGGGGGAATTTGGGGGGAAATCACGGGATTTGGGGCAAAAATGTGGGATTTTGGTGCGAAATGCGGGAATTTGGGGCAAAACGTGGGATTTTGGTGCAAATTGCGGGAATTTGGTGCAAAGATGTGGGATTTTGGAGAAAAATTGCGGGATTTTGAGGGGGAAAATGCAGGATTTTGGGTGCAAAATGTGGGGTTTTAGGTCAAAAATGGGGGGTTTTGGGGGAAATCGTGAGATTTTGGGGGCGAAATGTGGGATTTTGGTGTAAAATGTGGGGATTTGTGTCAAAACTGCAGGATTTGGGGGGCAAAATGTGGGAATTTGGGGGAAAATCGTGGGATTTGGGGGGCAAAATGTGGGATTTTGGTGCAAAATGCAGGAATTTGGTGCAAAAATGTGGGATTTTGGGGTCAAAATGTGGGATTTTGGTGCAAAATGCAGGAATTTGGGGCAAAAACGGGGGATTTTGGGGGAAGTCGCGGGATTTTGGGGGCAAAATGTGGGATATTGGTGTTAAATGTGGGAATTTGGGGGAAAAATGTGGGATTTGGGGGGCAAAATGGGGGAATTTGGTGTGAAATGTGGGAATTTGGGGCAAAAATGTGGGATTTGGGGGGAAAATGGGGGAATTTGGGGGGAAATCGCGGGATTTTGGTGTAAAATGGGGGATTTGGGGGGCGAAATGTGGGAATTTGTGTCAAAAATTTTGGATATGGGGGGCAAAATGGGGGAATTTGGGGCAAAAATGTGGGAATTTGTTGCGAAATATGGTAATTTGGGGCAAAAATGGGGGAATTTGGGGGAAATCGTGGGATTTTGGGGGCAAAATGTGGGAATTTGAGGCAAAAATGTGGGATTTGGGGGGCAAAATGTGGGATTTTGGTGTCGAAATGTGGGAATTTGGGGCAAAAATGCGGGATTTGGGGGGTGAAACGGGGGAATTTGGGGGGAAATCACAGGATTTTGGGGCAAAAATGGAGGATTTTGGGGGCAAAATGGGGGATTTGGGGGCAAAAATGTGGGATTTGGGGGGCAAAATGTGAGATTTTGGTGTAAAATGTGGGAATTCAGGTCAAAAATGTGGGATTTGCGGGGCAAAATGGGGGAATTTGGGGGGAAATCATGGGATTTTGGGGGCAAAATGTTGGATTTTGGTGCGAAATGCGGGGATTTGGGTCAAAAATGTGGGATTTTGAGGGGCAAAATGGGGAAATTTGGGTCAAAAATGTGGGGATTTGGGGGCAAAATGTGGGAATTTGGTGTAAAATGTGGGAATTAGGGGCAAAATTGTGGGCTTTGGGGGGCGAAATTGGGGAATTTGGGGCAAAAATGTGGGATTTTGGGGGCAAAATGTGGGAATTTGGGGCAAAAATGTGGGATTTGGGGGGCGAAATGTGGGAATTTGGGTCAAAAATGTGGGATTTGGGGGGCGAAATGTGGGAATTTGGGGCAAAAATGTGGGATTTGGGGGGAAATTTCAGGATTTTGGTGTAAAATGTGGGAATGCAGGGCAAAACTGTGGGATTTGGGAAGCAAAATGGGGGATTTTGGGGGGAAATTGCAGGATTTTAGGGGCAAAATGTGCGGTTTTAGGGTAAAAATGTGGGATTTGGGGGGAAATCGCGGGATTTTGGGGGCAAAATGTGGGAATTTGGTGTGAAATGTGCGAATTTGGGTCAAAATTGTGGGCTTTGGGGGGCGAAATGGGTGAATTTGGGGGGAAATCGCGGGACTTTGGAAGAAAAATGCGGGATTTGGGGGGCGAAATGTGGGAATTTGGGTCAAAAATGTGGGATTTGGGGGGCGAAATGTGGGAATTTGGGGCAAAAATGTGGGATTTGGGGGGCGAAATGTGGGAATTTGGGTCAAAATTGTGGGCTTTGGGGGGCGAAATTGGGGAATTTGGGGCAAAAATGTGGGATTTGGGGGGCGAAATGGGGGAATTTGGGTCAAAAATGCGGGATTTGGGGGGCGAAATGGGGGAATTTGGGGCAAAAATGCGGGATTTTGTTGTGAAATTGCAGAATTTGGGGCCAAAATGGGGGATTTTGGGGGCAAAATGTGGGATATTGGTGTAAAATGTGGAAATTTGGGGGGAAATCGTGGGATTTTGGGGGCAAAATGTGGGAATTTGGTGTGAAATGTGCGAATTTGGGTCAAAATTGTGGGCTTTGGGGGGCGAAATGGGGGAAATTGGGGGGAAATCGCGGGACTTTGGAAGAAAAATGCGGGATTTGGGGGGCGAAATGTGGGAATTTGGGTCAAAAATGTGGGATTTGGGGGGCAAAATGTGGGAATTTGGGTCAAAATTGCGGGATTTGGGGGGCGAAATGTGGGAATTTGGGTCAAAATTGTGGGCTTTGGGGGGCGAATTTGGGGAATTTGGGGCAAAAATGTGGGATTTGGGGGGCGAAATGGGGGAATTTGGGGGGAAATTGCGGGACTTTGGAAGAAAAATGCGGGATTTGGGTGGCGAAATGTGGGAATTTGGGTCAAAAATGTGGGATTTGGGGGCAAAATGGGGGAATTTGGGTCAAAAATGTGGGATTTGGGGGGCAAAATGTGGGAATTTGGTGTGAAATGTGGGAATTTGGGGCAAAAATGTGGGATTTTGGGGGCGAGATGGGGGAATTTGGGGGGAAATCGCTGGATTTTGGGGCAAAATGTGAGATATTGGTGTGAAATGTGGGAATTTGTGGAGAAATTGCAGGATTTTGGGTGCAAAATGTGGGGTTTTAGGGTAAAAATGGGGGATTTTGGGGGAAATCGTGGAATTTTGGGGGCGAAATGTGGGATATTGGTGTGAAATGTGGGAATTGGGGGCAAAAATGCGGGATTTGGGGGGCAAAATTGGGGATTTTGGGGGGAAATGCGGGGATTTGGGTCAAAAATGCGGGATTTGGGGGGCGAAATGGGGGAATTTGGGGCAAAAAGGCGGGATTTTGTTGTGAAATTGCAGAATTTGGGTCAAAAATGTGGGATTTTGGGGGCAAAATGTGGGATATTGGTGTGAAATGCGGAAATTTGGGGGGAAAATGTGGGATTTGGGGGGAAATTGCAGGATTTTGGTGTAAAATGTGGGAATGCAGGGCAAAAATGTGGGATTTGGGAAGCAAAATGGGGGATTTTTGGGGGAAATTGCAGGATTTTGGGGGCAAAATGTAGGGTTTTAGGTCAAAAATGGGGGGTTTTGGGGGAAATTGCAGGATTTTGGGGGCGAAATGTGGGATTTGACGGGCAAAATGTGGGAATTTGGCGGGAAATCGTGGAATTTGGGGGGCAAAATGTGGGATTTTGGTGCGAAATGCAGGAATTTGGGTTAAAATGCGGGATTTGGGGGCAAAATGGAGGAATTTGGGTCAAAAATGTGGGATTTTGGGGGCAAAATGTGGGAATTTGGTGTAAAATGTGGGGATTTGGGGCAAAAATGCGGGATTTGGGGGGCGAGATGGGGGAATTTGGGGTGAAATCACGGGATTTTGGGGCAAAATGTGAGATATTGGTGTGGAATGTGGGAATTTGGGTGAAAAATGCGGGATTTTGAGGGGGAAAATGCAGGATATTGCGGGCAAAATGTGGGGTTTTAGGTCAAAATTGGGGGATTTGGGGGGAAATTGCAGGATTTTTGGGGGCGAAATGTGGGATTTTGGTGTAAAATGTGGGGATTTGTGTCAAAAATGCGGGATTTGGGGGGCAAAACGGGGGAATTTGGGGGGAAATCACGGGATTTGGGGGCAAAAATGTGGGAACTTGGTGTGAAATGCCGGAATTTGGGGCAAAATGTGGGATTTTGTTGCGAAATGCGGGAATTTGGTGCAAAGATGTGGGATTTTGGGGAAAAATTGCGGGATTTTGAGGGGGAAATTGCAGGATTTTGGGTGCAAAATGTGGGGTTTTAGGTCAAAAATGGGGGATTTTGGGGGAAATCGTGGGGTTTTGGGTGGCAAAATGTGGGTATTTGGTGTGAAATGTGGGAATTTGGGGCAAAAATGCGGGATTTTGTTGTGAAATTGCAGAATTTGGGGCAAAAATGGGGGATTTTGGGGGCAAAAATGTGGGATATTGGTGTGAAATGCGGAAATTTGGGGGGAAAATGTGGGATTTGGGGGGAAATTGCAGGATTTTGGTGTAAAATGTGGGAATTCAGGTCAAAAATGTGGGATTTGCGGGGCAAAATGGGGGAATTTGGGGGGAAATCGCGGGATTTTGGGGGC
Source organism: Chlamydotis macqueenii (assembly GCF_036417535.1). Taxonomy (NCBI): domain Eukaryota; kingdom Metazoa; phylum Chordata; class Aves; order Otidiformes; family Otididae; genus Chlamydotis; species Chlamydotis macqueenii. The sequence goes on from NW_028239178.1 coordinate 52,871, forward strand.
AAAATTTTGGATCTTGGTGCGAAATGCAGGGATTTGGGTCAAAAATGTGGGATTTGGGGGCAAAATGGGGGAATTTGGGGAAAAAATGTGGGATTTGGGTCAAAAATGTGGGATTTTGGGGGCGAAATGTGGGAATTTGGGGCAAAAATGCAGGATTTGGGGCAAAAATGTGGGATTTGGGGGCAAAATGTGGGAATTTAGGGGGAATCTCGGGATTTTGGTGTAAAATGTGGGAATTTCGGGGTGTAAAATGGGGGAATTTGGGGGGAAATCGCGGTATTTTGGGGGCAAAATGGGGGGTTTTGGTGCGAAATGCGGGGATTTGGGTCCAAAATGCGGGATTTGGGTCAAAAATGTGGGATTTTGGGGGTGAAATGGGGGATTTTGGTGTAAAATGTGGGAATTTGTGGCAAAAATGTGGGATTTTGGTGTAAAATGCAGGAATTTGGGGCAAAAATGCGGGATTTGGGGGGCGAAATTGCAGAATTTGGGGCAAAAATGGGGGATTTTGGGGGCAAAATGTGGGATATTGGTGTGAAATGCGGAAATTTGGGGGGAAAATGTGGGATTTGGGGGGAAATTGCAGGATTTTGGTGTAAAATGTGGGAATGCAGGGCAAAACTGTGGGATTTGGGAAGCAAAATGGGGGATTTTTGGGGGAAATTGCAGGATTTTGGGGGCAAAATGTAGGGTTTTAGGTCAAAAATGGGGGGTTTTGGGGGAAATTGCAGGATTTTGGGGGCGAAATGTGGGATTTGGGTGTAAAATGAGGGGATTTGTGTCAAAAATGCGGGATTTGGGGGGCAAAACGGGGGAATTTGGGGGAAAATCACGGGATTTTGGGGCAAAAATGTGGGATTTTGGTGCAAAATGCGGGAATTTGGTGCAAAGATGTGGGATTTTGGGGAAAAATTGCGGGATTTTGAGGGGCAAAATGTGGGATTTTGGGGGCAAAATGTGGGAATTTGGGGGGCAAAATGTGGGAATTTGGTGTAAAATGTTGGAACTTGGGGCAAAAATGCGGGATTTGGGGGGCAAAATGGGGGAATTTGGTGTGAAATGTGGGAATTTGGGGCAAAAATGTGGGATTTGGGGGGAAAATGGGGGAATTTGGGGGGAAATCGCGGGATTTTGGTGTAAAATGGGGGATTTGGGGGGCGAAATGTGGGAATTTGTGTCAAAAATTTTGGATATGGGGGGCAAAATGTGGGAATTTGGGGCAAAAATGTGGGAATTTGTTGCGAAATGGGGTAATTTGGGGCAAAAATGGGGGAATTTGGGGGAAATCGTGGGATTTTGGGGGCAAAATGTGGGAATTTGAGGCAAAAATGTGGGATTTGGGGGGCAAAATGTGGGATTTTGGTGTCGAAATGTGGGAATTTGGGGCAAAAATGCGGGATTTGGGGGGTGAAACGGGGGAATTTGGGGGGAAATCACAGGATTTTGGGGCAAAAATGGAGGATTTTGGGGCAAAATGGGGGATTTGGGGGCAAAAATGTGGGATTTTGGGGGCAAAATGTGAGATTTTGGTGTAAAATGTGGGAATTCAGGTCAAAAATGTGGGATTTGCGGGGCAAAATGGGGGAATTTGGGGGGAAATCATGGGATTTTGGGGGCAAAATGTTGGATTTTGGTGCGAAATGCGGGGATTTGGGTCAAAAATGTGGGATTTTGAGGGGCAAAATGTGGGAATTTGGGTCAAAAATGTGGGATTTGGGGGGCAAAATGTGGGAATTTGGTGTAAAATGTGGGAATTTGGGTCAAAATTGTGGGCTTTGGGGGGCGAAATTGGGGAATTTGGGGCAAAAATGTGGGATTTTGGGGGCAAAATGTGGGATATTGGTGTGAAATGCGGAAATTTGGGGGGAAAATGTGGGATTTGGGGGGAAATTTCAGGATTTTGGTGTAAAATGTGGGAATGCAGGGCAAAACTGTGGGATTTGGGAAGCAAAATGGGGGATTTTGGGGGGAAATTGCAGGATTTTGGGGGCAAAATGTGCGGTTTTAGGGTAAAAATGTGGGATTTGGGGGGAAATCGCGGGATTTTGGGGGCAAAATGTGGGAATTTGGTGTGAAATGTGCGAATTTGGGTCAAAATTGTGGGCTTTGGGGGGCGAAATGGGGGAATTTGGGGGGAAATCGCGGGACTTTGGAAGAAAAATGCGGGATTTGGGGGGCGAAATGTGGGAATTTGGGTCAAAAATGTGGGATTTGGGGGGCGAAATGTGGGAATTTGGGGCAAAAATGTGGGATTTGGGGGGCGAAATGTGGGAATTTGGGTCAAAATTGTGGGCTTTGGGGGGCGAAATTGGGGAATTTGGGGCAAAAATGTGGGATTTGGGGGGCGAAATGGGGGAATTTGGGTCAAAAATGCGGGATTTGAGGGGCGAAATGTGGGAATTTGGGTCAAAATTGTGGGCTTTGGGGGGCGAAATTGGGGAATTTGGGGCAAAAATGTGGGATTTGGGGGGCAAAATGTGGGAATTTGGGGGGAAATCGCGGGATTTGGGGGACGAAATGTGGGAATTTGGGTCAAAATTGTGGGCTTTGGGGAGCAAAATGTGGGAATTTGGGGCAAAAATGCGGGATTTGGGGGACGAAATGTGGGAATTTGGGTCAAAATTGTGGGCTTTGGGGAGCGAAATGTGGGAATTTGGGGCAAAAATGTGGGATTTGGGGGGCGAAATGGGGGAATTTGGTGTTAAAGTTGGGAATTCAGGGCAAAAATGTGGGATTTGGGGGGCAAAATGGGGGAATTTGGGGGAAATTGTGGGACTTTGGAAGAAAAATGCGGGATTTGGGTGGCGAAATGTGGGAATTTGAGTCAAAAATGTGGGATTTGGGGGGCGAAATGTGGGAATTTGGGGCGAAATTGCAGGATTTGGGGGCAAAATGTGGGGTTTTAGGGTAAAAATGGGGGATTTTGGGGGAAATCGTGGGGTTTGGGGTGGCAAAATGTGGGAATTTGGTGTGAAATGTGGGAATTTGGGGCAAAAATGTGGGATTTGGGGGGCGAAATGTGGGAATTTGGAGCAAGAATACAGGATTTTGGGGGCAAAATGTGGGAATTTGGTGTTAAATGTGGGAATTCAGGGCAAAAATGTGGGATTTGGGGGCAAAAATGTGGGATTTTGGGGGTAAATTGTGGGATTTTGGTGCAAAATGCAGGAATTTGGGGCAAAAATGGGGGATTTGTGGGGAAATCGTGGGATTTTGGGGGCAAAATGTGGGAATTTGGTGTGAAATGTGCGAATTTGGGTCAAAATTGTGGGCTTTGGGGGGCGAAATGGGGGAATTTCGGGGGAAATCGCGGGACTTTGGAAGAAAAATGCGGGATTTGGGGGGCGAAATGTGGGAATTTGGGTCAAAAATGTGGGATTTGGGGGGCGAAATGTGGGAATTTGGGGCAAAAATGTGGGATTTGGGGGGCGAAATGTGGGAATTTGGGTCAAAATTGTGGGCTTTGGGGGGCGAAATTGGGGAATTTGGGGCAAAAATGTGGGATTTGGGGGGCGATATGCGGGAATTTGGTGTTAAAGTTGGGAATTCAGGGCAAAAATGTGGGATTTGGGGGGCAAAAATGGGGGAATTTGGGGGGAAATCGCGGGACTTTGGAAGAAAAATGCGGGATTTGGGTGGCGAAATGTGGGAATTTGGGTCAAAAATGTGGGATTTTGGGGGCGAAATGTGGGATATTGGTGTGAAATGTGGGAATTGGGGGCAAAAATGCGGGATTTGGGGGGCAAAATTGGGGATTTTGGGGGGAAATGCGGGGATTTGGGTCAAAAATGCGGGATTTGGGGGCGAAATGGGGGAATTTGGGGCAAAAAGGCGGGATTTTGTTGTGAAATTGCAGAATTTGGGGCAAAAATGGGGGATTTTGGGGGCAAAATGTGGGATATTGGTGTGAAATGTGGAAATTTGGGGGGAAAATGTGGGATTTGGGGGGAAATTGCAGGATTTTGGTGTAAAATGTGGGAATGCAGGGCAAAACTGTGGGATTTGGGAAGCAAAATGGGGGATTTTTGGGGGAAATTGCAGGATTTTGGGGGCAAAATGTAGGGTTTTAGGTCAAAAATGGGGGGTTTTGGGGGAAATTGCAGGATTTTGGGGGCGAAATGTGGGATTTGGGTGTAAAATGAGGGGATTTGTGTCAAAGATGCGGGATTTGGGGGGCAAAACGGGGGAATTTGGGGGAAAATCACGGGATTTTGGGGCAAAAATGTGGGATTTTGGTGCAAAATGCGGGAATTTGGTGCAAAGATGTGGGATTTTGGGGAAAAATTGCGGGATTTTGAGGGGCAAAATGTGGGATTTGGGGGGCAAAATGTGGGAATTTGGCGGGAAATCGTGGAATTTGGGGGGCAAAATGTGGGATTTTGGTGCGAAATGCAGGAATTTGGGTTAAAATGCGGGATTGGGGGCAAAATGGAGGAATTTGGGTCAAAAATGTGGGATTTTGGGGGCAAAATGTGGGAATTTGGTGTAAAATGTGGGAATTTGGGGCAAAAATGCGGGATTTGGGGGGCGAGATGGGGGAATTTGGGGTGAAATCACGGGATTTTGGGGCAAAATGTGAGATATTGGTGTGGAATGTGGGAATTTGGGTGAAAAATGCGGGATTTTGAGGGGAAAATTGCAGGATATTGGGGGCAAAATGTGGGGTTTTAGGTCAAAATTGGGGGATTTGGGGGGAAATTGCAGGATTTTTGGGGGCGAAATGTGGGATTTTGGTGTAAAATGTGGGGATTTGTGTCAAAAATGCGGGATTTGGGGGGCAAAACAGGGGGAATTTGGGGGGAAATCACGGGATTTGGGGGCAAAATGTGGGAATTTGGTGTTAAATGTGCAATTCAGGGCAAAAATGCGGGATTTGGGGGCAAAAATGTGGGATTTTGGGGTAAATTGTGGGATTTTGGTGCAAAATGCAGGAATTTGGGGCAAAAATGGGGGATTTGTGGGGAAATCGTGGGATTTTGGGGGCAAAATGTTGGATTTTGGTGCGAAATGCGGGGATTTGGGTCAAAAATGTGGGATTTGGGGGCAAAATGGGGGAATTTGGGTTAAAAATGTGGGATTTGGGGGGCGAAATTGGGGAATTTGGGGCAAAAATGTGGGATTTGGGGGGCAAAATGCGGGATATTGGTGTGAAATGCGGAAATTTGGGGGGAAAATGTGGGATTTGGGGGGAAATTGCGGGATTTTGGTGTAAAATGTAGGAATGCAGGGCAAAAATGTGGGATTTGGGAAGCAAAATGGGGGATTTTCGGGGGAAATTGCAGGATTTTGGGGGCAAAATGTAGGGTTTTAGGTCAAAAATGGGGGGTTTTGGGGGAAATTGCAGGATTTTGGGGGCAAAATGTGGGAATTTGGTGTGAAATGTGCGAATTTGGTGCAAAGATGTGGGATTTGGGGGGCGAAATGGGTGAATTTGGGGGGAAATCGCGGGACTTTGGAAGAAAAATGCGGGATTTGGGGGGCGAAATGTGGGAATTTGGGTCAAAAATGTGGGATTTGGGGGGCAAAATGTGGGAATTTGGGTCAAAAATGCGGGATTTGGGGGGCGAAATGTGGGAATTTGGGTCAAAATTGTGGGCTTTGGGGGGCGAAATTGGGGAATTTGGGGCAAAAATGTGGGATTTGGGGGGCGAAATGGGGGAATTTGGTGTTAAAGTTGGGAATTCAGGGCAAAAATGTGGGATTTGGGGGGCAAAATGGGGGAATTTGGGGGGAAATTGCGGGACTTTGGAAGAAAAATGCGGGATTTGGGTGGCGAAATGTGGGAATTTGGGTCAAAAATGTGGGATTTGGGGGGCGAAATGTGGGAATATGGGGCGAAATTGCAGGATTTGGGGGCAAAATGTGGGGTTTTAGGGTAAAAATGGGGGATTTTGGGGGAAATCGTGGAATTTTGGGTGGCAAAATGTGGGAATTTGTTGTGAAATGTGGGAATTCAGGGCAAAAATGCGGGATTTGGGGGCAAAATGTGGGATTTTGGGGGTAAATTGTGGGATTTTGGTGCGAAATGCGGGGATTTGGGTCAAAAATGTGGGATTTGGGGGCAAAATGGGGGAATTTGGGTCAAAAATGTGGGATTTGGGGGGCAAAATGTGGGAATTTGGTGTAAAATGTGGGAATTTGGGGCAAAAATGTGGGATTTTGGGGGCGAGATGGGGGAATTTGGGGGGAAATCGCTGGATTTTGGGGCAAAATGTGAGATATTGGTGTGAAATGTGGGAATTTGTGGAGAAATTGTAGGATTTTGGGTGCAAAATGTGGGGTTTTAGGGTAAAAATGGGGTATTTTGGGGGAAATCGTGGAATTTTGGGGGCGAAATGTGGGATATTGGTGTGAAATGTGGGAATTGGGGGCAAAAATGCGGGATTTGGGGGGCAAAATTGGGGATTTTGGGGGGAAATGCGGGGATTTGGGTCAAAAATGCGGGATTTGGGGGCGAAATGGGGGAATTTGGGGCAAAAAGGCGGGATTTTGTTGTGAAATTGCAGAATTTGGGGCAAAAATGGGGGATTTTGGGGGCAAAATGTGGGATATTGGTGTGAAATGCGGAAATTTGGGGGGAAAATGTGGGATTTGGGGGGAAATTGCAGGATTTTGGTGTAAAATGTGGGAATGCAGGGCAAAAATGTGGGATTTGGGAAGCAAAATGGGGGATTTTTGGGGGAAATGGCAGGATTTTGGGGGCAAAATGTAGGGTTTTAGGTCAAAAATGGGGGGTTTTGGGGGAAATTGCAGGATTTTGGGGGCGAAATGTGGGATTTGGGTGTAAAATGAGGGGATTTGTGTCAAAGATGCGGGATTTGGGGGGCAAAACGGGGGAATTTGGGGGAAAATCACGGGATTTTGGGGCAAAAATGTGGGATTTTGGTGCAAAATGCGGGAATTTGGTGCAAAGATGTGGGATTTTGGGGAAAAATTGCGGGATTTTGAGGGGCAAAATGTGGGATTTGGGGGGCAAAATGTGGGAATTTGGCGGGAAATCGTGGAATTTGGGGGGCAAAATGTGGGATTTTGGTGCGAAATGCAGGAATTTGGGTTAAAATGCGGGATTGGGGGCAAAATGGAGGAATTTGGGTCAAAAATGTGGGATTTTGGGGGCAAAATGTGGGAATTTGGTGTAAAATGTGGGAATTTGGGGCAAAAATGCGGGATTTGGGGGGCGAGATGGGGGAATTTGGGGTGAAATCACGGGATTTTGGGGCAAAATGTGAGATATTGGTGTGGAATGTGGGAATTTGGGTGAAAAATGCGGGATTTTGAGGGGAAAATTGCAGGATATTGGGGGCAAAATGTGGGGTTTTAGGTCAAAATTGGGGGATTTGGGGGGAAATTGCAGGATTTTTGGGGGCGAAATGTGGGATTTTGGTGTAAAATGTGGGGATTTGTGTCAAAAATGCGGGATTTGGGGGGCAAAACAGGGGGAATTTGGGGGGAAATCACGGGATTTGGGGGCAAAATGTGGGAATTTGGTGTTAAATGTGCAATTCAGGGCAAAAATGCGGGATTTGGGGGCAAAAATGTGGGATTTTGGGGTAAATTGTGGGATTTTGGTGCAAAATGCAGGAATTTGGGGCAAAAATGGGGGATTTGTGGGGAAATCGTGGGATTTTGGGGGCAAAATGTTGGATTTTGGTGCGAAATGCGGGGATTTGGGTCAAAAATGTGGGATTTGGGGGCAAAATGGGGGAATTTGGGTTAAAAATGTGGGATTTGGGGGGCGAAATTGGGGAATTTGGGGCAAAAATGTGGGATTTGGGGGGCAAAATGCGGGATATTGGTGTGAAATGCGGAAATTTGGGGGGAAAATGTGGGATTTGGGGGGAAATTGCGGGATTTTGGTGTAAAATGTAGGAATGCAGGGCAAAAATGTGGGATTTGGGAAGCAAAATGGGGGATTTTCGGGGGAAATTGCAGGATTTTGGGGGCAAAATGTAGGGTTTTAGGTCAAAAATGGGGGGTTTTGGGGGAAATTGCAGGATTTTGGGGGCAAAATGTGGGAATTTGGTGTGAAATGTGCGAATTTGGTGCAAAGATGTGGGATTTGGGGGGCGAAATGGGTGAATTTGGGGGGAAATCGCGGGACTTTGGAAGAAAAATGCGGGATTTGGGGGGCGAAATGTGGGAATTTGGGTCAAAAATGTGGGATTTGGGGGGCAAAATGTGGGAATTTGGGTCAAAAATGCGGGATTTGGGGGGCGAAATGTGGGAATTTGGGTCAAAATTGTGGGCTTTGGGGGGCGAAATTGGGGAATTTGGGGCAAAAATGTGGGATTTGGGGGGCGAAATGGGGGAATTTGGTGTTAAAGTTGGGAATTCAGGGCAAAAATGTGGGATTTGGGGGGCAAAATGGGGGAATTTGGGGGGAAATTGCGGGACTTTGGAAGAAAAATGCGGGATTTGGGTGGCGAAATGTGGGAATTTGGGTCAAAAATGTGGGATTTGGGGGGCGAAATGTGGGAATATGGGGCGAAATTGCAGGATTTGGGGGCAAAATGTGGGGTTTTAGGGTAAAAATGGGGGATTTTGGGGGAAATCGTGGAATTTTGGGTGGCAAACTGTGGGAATTTGTTGTGAAATGTGGGAATTCAGGGCAAAAATGCGGGATTTGGGGGCAAAATGTGGGATTTTGGGGGTAAATTGTGGGATTTTGGTGCGAAATGCGGGGATTTGGGTCAAAAATGTGGGATTTGGGGGCAAAATGGGGGAATTTGGGTCAAAAATGTGGGATTTGGGGGGCAAAATGTGGGAATTTGGTGTAAAATGGGGGAATTTGGGGCAAAAATGTGGGATTTTGGGGGCGAGATGGGGGAATTTGGGGGGAAATCGCTGGATTTTGGGGCAAAATTTGAGATATTGGTGTGAAATGTGGGAATTTGTGGAGAAATTGTAGGATTTTGGGTGCAAAATGTGGGGTTTTAGGGTAAAAATGGGGTATTTTGGGGGAAATCGTGGAATTTTGGGGGCGAAATGTGGGATATTGGTGTGAAATGTGGGAATTGGGGGCAAAAATGCGGGATTTGGGGGGCAAAATTGGGGATTTTGGGGGGAAATGCGGGGATTTGGGTCAAAAATGCGGGATTTGGGGGGCGAAATGGGGGAATTTGGGGCAAAAAGGCGGGATTTTGTTGTGAAATTGCAGAATTTGGGGCAAAAATGGGGGATTTTGGGGGCAAAATGTGGGATATTGGTGTGAAATGCGGAAATTTGGGGGGAAAATGTGGGATTTGGGGGGAAATTGCAGGATTTTGGTGTAAAATGTGGGAATGCAGGGCAAAACTGTGGGATTTGGGAAGCAAAATGGGGGATTTTTGGGGGAAATTGCAGGATTTTGGGGGCAAAATGTAGGGTTTTAGGTCAAAAATGGGGGGTTTTGGGGGAAATTGCAGGATTTTGGGGGCGAAATGTGGGATTTGGGTGTAAAATGAGGGGATTTGTGTCAAAAATGCGGGATTTGGGGGGCAAAACGCGGGAATTTGGGGGGAAATCTCGGGATTTTGGGGCAAAAATGTGGGATTTTGGTGCAAAATGCGGGAATTTGGTGCAAAGATGTGGGATTTTGGGGAAAAATTGCGGGATTTTGAGGGGCAAAATGTGGGATTTGACGGGCAAAATGTGGGAATTTGGCGGGAAATCGTGGAATTTGGGGGGCAAAATGTGGGATTTTGGTGCGAAATGCAGGAATTTGGGTTAAAATGCGGGATTTGGGGGCAAAATGGAGGAATTTGGGTCAAAAATGTGGGATTTTGGGGGCAAAATGTGGGAATTTGGTGTAAAATGTGGGAATTTGGGGCAAAAATGCGGGATTTGGGGGGCGAGATGGGGGAATTTGGGGTGAAATCACGGGATTTTGGGGCAAAATGTGAGATATTGGTGTGGAATGTGGGAATTTGGGTGAAAAATGCGGGATTTTGAGGGGGAAATTGCAGGATATTGGGGGCAAAATGTGGGGTTTTAGGTCAAAATTGGGGGATTTGGGGGGAAATTGCAGGATTTTTGGGGGCGAAATGTGGGATTTTGGTGTAAAATGTGGGGATTTGTGTCAAAAATGCGGGATTTGGGGGGCAAAACGGGGGAATTTGGGGGGAAATCACGGGATTTGGGGGCAAAATGTGGGAATTTGGTGTTAAATGTGCAATTCAGGGCAAAAATGCGGGATTTGGGGGCAAAAATGTGGGATTTTGGGGTAAATTGTGGGATTTTGGTGCAAAATGCAGGAATTTGGGGCAAAAATGGGGGATTTGTGGGGAAATCGTGGGATTTTGGGGGCAAAATGTTGGATTTTGGTGCGAAATGCGGGGATTTGGGTCAAAAATGTGGGATTTGGGGGCAAAATGGGGGAATTTGGGTTAAAAATGTGGGATTTGGGGGGCGAAATTGGGGAATTTGGGGCAAAAATGTGGGATTTGGGGGGCAAAATGCGGGATATTGGTGTGAAATGCGGAAATTTGGGGGGAAAATGTGGGATTTGGGGGGAAATTGCGGGATTTTGGTGTAAAATGTAGGAATGCAGGGCAAAAATGTGGGATTTGGGAAGCAAAATGGGGGATTTTCGGGGGAAATTGCAGGATTTGGGGGGCAAAATGTGCGGTTTTAGGGTAAAAATGGGGGATTTGGGGGGAAATCGTGGGATTTTGGGGGCAAAATGTGGGAATTTGGTGTGAAATGTGCGAATTTGGGTCAAAATTGTGGGCTTTGGGGGGCGAAATGGGTGAATTTGGGGGGAAATCGCGGGACTTTGGAAGAAAAATGCGGGATTTGGGGGGCGAAATGTGGGAATTTGGGTCAAAAATGTGGGATTTGGGGGGCGAAATGTGGGAATTTGGGTCAAAATTGTGGGCTTTGGGGGGCGAAATTGGGGAATTTGGGGCAAAAATGTGGGATTTGGGGGGCGAAATGGGGGAATTTGGTGTTAAAGTTGGGAATTCAGGGCAAAAATGTGGGATTTGGGGGGCAAAATGGGGGAATTTGGGGGGAAATTGCGGGACTTTGGAAGAAAAATGCGGGATTTGGGGGGCGAAATGTGGGAATTTGGGTCAAAAATGTGGGATTTGGGGGGCGAAATGTGGGAATTTGGGTCAAAATTGTGGGCTTTGGGGGGCGAAATTGGGGAATTTGGGGCAAAAATGTGGGATTTGGGGGGCGAAATGGGGGAATTTGGTGTTAAAGTTGGGAATTCAGGGCAAAAATGTGGGATTTGGGGGGCAAAATGGGGGAATTTGGGGGGAAATTGCGGGACTTTGGAAGAAAAATGCGGGATTTGGGTGGCGAAATGTGGGAATTTGGGTCAAAAATGTGGGATTTGGGGGGCGAAATGTGGGAATATGGGGCGAAATTGCAGGATTTGGGGGCAAAATGTGGGGTTTTAGGGTAAAAATGGGGGATTTTGGTGGAAATCGTGGAATTTTGGGTGGCAAAATGTGGGAATTTGTTGTGAAATATGGGAATTCAGGGCAAAAATGTGGGATTTGGGGGCAAAATGTGGGATTTTGGGGGTAAATTGTGGGATTTTGGTGCGAAATGCGGGGATTTGGGTCAAAAATGTGGGATTTGGGGGCAAAATGGGGGAATTTGGGTCAAAAATGTGGGATTTGGGGGGCAAAATGTGGGAATTTGGTGTAAAATGTGGGAATTTGGGGCAAAAATGTGGGATTTTGGGGGCGAGATGGGGGAATTTGGGGGGAAATCGCTGGATTTTGGGGCAAAATGTGAGATATTGGTGTGAAATGTGGGAATTTGTGGAGAAATTGTAGGATTTTGGGTGCAAAATGTGGGGTTTTAGGGTAAAAATGGGGTATTTTGGGGGAAATCGTGGAATTTTGGGGGCGAAATGTGGGATATTGGTGTGAAATGTGGGAATTGGGGGCAAAAATGCGGGATTTGGGGGGCAAAATTGGGGATTTTGGGGGGAAATGCGGGGATTTGGGTCAAAAATGCGGGATTTGGGGGGCGAAATGGGGGAATTTGGGGCAAAAAGGCGGGATTTTGTTGTGAAATTGCAGAATTTGGGGCAAAAATGGGGGATTTTGGGGGCAAAATGTGGGATATTGGTGTGAAATGCGGAAATTTGGGGGGAAAATGTGGGATTTGGGGGGAAATTGCAGGATTTTGGTGTAAAATGTGGGAATGCAGGGCAAAACTGTGGGATTTGGGAAGCAAAATGGGGGATTTTTGGGGGAAATTGCAGGATTTTGGGGGCAAAATGTAGGGTTTTAGGTCAAAAATGGGGGGTTTTGGGGGAAATTGCAGGATTTTGGGGGCGAAATGTGGGATTTGGGTGTAAAATGAGGGGATTTGTGTCAAAAATGCGGGATTTGGGGGGCAAAACGCGGGAATTTGGGGGGAAATCTCGGGATTTTGGGGCAAAAATGTGGGATTTTGGTGCAAAATGCGGGAATTTGGTGCAAAGATGTGGGATTTTGGGGAAAAATTGCGGGATTTTGAGGGGCAAAATGTGGGATTTGACGGGCAAAATGTGGGAATTTGGCGGGAAATCGTGGAATTTGGGGGGCAAAATGTGGGATTTTGGTGCGAAATGCAGGAATTTGGGTTAAAATGCGGGATTTGGGGGCAAAATGGAGGAATTTGGGTCAAAAATGTGGGATTTTGGGGGCAAAATGTGGGAATTTGGTGTAAAATGTGGGAATTTGGGGCAAAAATGCGGGATTTGGGGGGCGAGATGGGGGAATTTGGGGTGAAATCACGGGATTTTGGGGCAAAATGTGAGATATTGGTGTGGAATGTGGGAATTTGGGTGAAAAATGCGGGATTTTGAGGGGGAAATTGCAGGATATTGGGGGCAAAATGTGGGGTTTTAGGTCAAAATTGGGGGATTTGGGGGGAAATTGCAGGATTTTTGGGGGCGAAATGTGGGATTTTGGTGTAAAATGTGGGGATTTGTGTCAAAAATGCGGGATTTGGGGGGCAAAACGGGGGAATTTGGGGGGAAATCACGGGATTTGGGGGCAAAAATGTGGGAATTTGGTGTGAAATGCCGGAATTTGGGGCAAAATGTGGGATTTTGTTGCGAAATGCGGGAATTTGGTGCAAAGATGTGGGATTTTGGGGAAAAATTGCGGGATTTTGAGGGGGAAATTGCAGGATTTTGGGTGCAAAATGTGGGGTTTTAGGTCAAAAATGGGGGATTTTGGGGGAAATCGTGGGGTTTTGGGTGGCAAAATGTGGGTATTTGGTGTGAAATGTGGGAATTTGGGGCAAAAATACAGGATTTTGGGGGCAAAATGTGGGAATTTGGTGTTAAATGTGGGAATTCAGGGCAAAAATGCGGGATTTTGTTGTGAAATTGCAGAATTTGGGGCAAAAATGGGGGATTTTGGGGGCAAAAATGTGGGATATTGGTGTGAAATGCGGAAATTTGGGGGGAAAATGTGGGATTTGGGGGGAAATTGCAGGATTTTGGTGTAAAATGTGGGAATTCAGGTCAAAAATGTGGGATTTGCGGGGCAAAATGGGGGAATTTGGGGGGAAATCGCGGGATTTTGGGGGCAAAATTTTGGATCTTGGTGCGAAATGCAGGGATTTGGGTCAAAAATGTGGGATTTGGGGGCAAAATGGGGGAATTTGGGGAAAAAATGTGGGATTTGGGTCAAAAATGTGGGATTTTGGGGGCGAAATGTGGGAATTTGGGGCAAAAATGCAGGATTTGGGGCAAAAATGAGGGATTTGGGGGGCAAAATGTGGGAATTTAGGGGGAATCGCGGGATTTTGGTGTAAAATGTGGGAATTCGGGGGGTAAAATGGGGGAATTTGGGGGGAAATCGCGGTATTTTGGGGGCAAAATGGGGGGTTTTGGTGCGAAATGCGGGGATTTGGGTCCAAAATGCGGGATTTGGGTCAAAAATGTGGGATTTTGGGGGTGAAATGGGGGATTTTGGTGTAAAATGCAGGAATTTGTGGCAAAAATGTGGGATTTTGGTGTAAAATGCAGGAATTTGGGGCAAAAATGCGGGATTTGGGGGGCGAAATTGCAGAATTTGGGGCAAAAATGGGGGATTTTGGGGGCAAAATGTGGGATATTGGTGTGAAATGCGGAAATTTGGGGGAAAAATGTGGGATTTGGGGGGAAATTGCAGGATTTTGGTGTAAAATGTGGGAATGCAGGGCAAAACTGTGGGATTTGGGAAGCAAAATGGGGGATTTTTGGGGGAAATTGCAGGATTTTGGGGGCAAAATGTAGGGTTTTAGGGTAAAAATGGGGGGTTTTGGGGGAAATCGTGGGATTTTGGGGGCGAAATGTGGGATTTGGGTGTAAAATGAGGGGATTTGTGTCAAAAATGCGGGATTTGGGGGGCAAAACGGGGGAATTTGGGGGGAAATCACGGGATTTTGGGGCAAAAATGTCGGATTTTGGTGCAAAATGCGGGAATTTGGTGCAAAGATGTGGGATTTTGGGGAAAAATTGCGGGATTTTGAGGGGCAAAATGTGGGATTTTGGGGGCAAAATGTGGGAATTTGGTGCAAAATGCAGGAATTTGGGGCAAAAATGGGGGGAAATTGCGGGATTTTGGTGGCAAAATGTGGGATTTGGGGGGCAAAATGTGGGAATTTGGTGTAAAATGTTGGAACTTGGGGCAAAAATGCGGGATTTGGGGGGCGAGATGGGGGAATTTGGGGTGAAATCACGGGATTTTCGGGCAAAATGTGAGATATTGGTGTGAAATGTGGGAATTTGGGTGAAAAATACGGGATTTTGAGGGGGAAATTGCAGGATTTTGGGTGTAAAATGTGGGAATGCAGGGCAAAACTGTGGGATTTGGGAAGCAAAATGGGGGATTTTTGGGGAAAATTGCAGGATTTTGGGGGCAAAATGTAGGGTTTTAGGTCAAAAATGGGGGGTTTTGGGGGAAATCGTGGGATTTTGGGGGCGAAATGTGGGATTTGGGTGTAAAATGTGGGGATTTGTGTCAAAAATGCGGGATTTGGAAGGCAAAACGGGGGAATTTGGGGGGAAATCACGGGATTTGGGGCAAAAATGTGGGATTTTGGTGCGAAATGCGGGAATTTGGGGCAAAACGTGGGATTTTGGTGCAAATTGCGGGAATTTGGTGCAAAGATGTGGGATTTTGGGGAAAAAATGCGGGATTTTGAGGGGGAAAATGCAGGATTTTGGGTGCAAAATGTGGGGTTTTAGGTCAAAAATGGGGGGTTTTGGGGGAAATCGTGAGATTTTGGGGGCGAAATGTGGGATTTTGGTGTAAAATGTGGGGATTTGTGTCAGAACTGCAGGATTTGGGGGGCAAAATGTGGGAATTTGGGGGAAAATCGTGGGATTTGGGGGGCAAAATGTGGGATTTTGGTGCAAAATGCAGGAATTTGGTGCAAAAATGTGGGATTTTGGGGTCAAAATGTGGGATTTTGGTGCAAAATGCAGGAATTTGGGGCAAAAACGGGGGATTTTGGGGGAAGTCGCGGGATTTTGGGGGCAAAATGTGGGATATTGGTGTTAAATGTGGGAATTTGGGGGAAAAATGTGGGATTTGGGGGGCAAAATGGGGGAATTTGGTGTGAAATGTGGGAATTTGGGGCAAAAATGTGGGATTTGGGGGGAAAATGGGGGAATTTGGGGGGAAATCGCGGGATTTTGGTGTAAAATGGGGGATTTGGGGTGCGAAATGTGGGAATTTGTGTCAAAAATTTTGGATATGGGGGGCAAAATGGGGGAATTTGGGGCAAAAATGTGGGAATTTGTTGCGAAATGTGGTAATTTGGGGCAAAAATGGGGGAATTTGGGGGAAATCGTGGGATTTTGGGGGCAAAATGTGGGAATTTGGGGCAAAAATGTGGGATTTGGGGGGCAAAATGTGGGATTTTGGTGGCGAAATGTGGGAATTTGGGGCAAAAATGCGGGATTTGGGGGGTGAAACGGGGGAATTTGGGGGGAAATCACAGGATTTTGGGGCAAAAATGGAGGATTTGGGGGGCAAAATGGGGGATTTGGGGGCAAAAATGTGGGATTTTGGGGGCAAAATGTGAGATTTTGGTGTAAAATGTGGGAATTCAGGTCAAAAATGTGGGATTTGCGGGGCAAAATGGGGGAAATTGGGGGGAAATCATGGGATTTTGGGGGCAAAATGTTGGATTTTGGTGCGAAATGTGGGGATTTGGGTCAAAAATGTGGGATTTTGAGGGGCAAAATGGGGGAATTTGGGTCAAAAATGTGGGATTTGGGGGGCAAAATGTGGGAATTTGGTGTAAAATGTGGGAATTAGGGGCAAAATTGTGGGCTTTGGGGGGCGAAATTGGGGAATTTGGGGCAAAAATGTGGGATTTTGGGGGCAAAATGTGGGATATTGGTGTGAAATGCGGAAATTTGGGGGGAAAATGTGGGATTTGGGGGGAAATTGCAGGATTTTGGTGTAAAATGTGGGAATGCAGGGCAAAACTGTGGGATTTGGGAAGCAAAATGGGGGATTTTGGGGGGAAATTGCAGGATTTTGGGGGCAAAATGTGCGGTTTTAGGGTAAAAATGTGGGATTTGGGGGGAAATCGCGGGATTTTGGGGGCAAAATGTGGGAATTTGGTGTGAAATGTGCGAATTTGGGTCAAAATTGTGGGCTTTGGGGGGCGAAATGGGTGAATTTGGGGGGAAATCGCGGGACTTTGGAAGAAAAATGCGGGATTTGGGGGCCGAAATGTGGGAATTTGGGTCAAAAATGTGGGATTTGGGGGGCGAAATGTGGGAATTTGGGGCAAAAATGTGGGATTTGGGGGGCGAAATGTGGGAATTTGGGTCAAAATTGTGGGCTTTGGGGGCGAAATTGGGGAATTTGGGGCAAAAATGTGGGATTTGGGGGGCGAAATGTGGGAATTTGGGTCAAAAATGCGGGATTTGGGGGGCGAAATGTGGGAATTTGGGTCAAAATTGTGGGATTTGGGGGGCGAAATTGGGGAATTTGGGGCAAAAATGTGGGATTTGGGGGGCGAAATGGGGGAATTTGGTGTTAAAGTTGGGAATTCAGGGCAAAAATGTGGGATTTGGGGGGCAAAATGGGGGAATTTGGGGGGAAATCGCGGGACTTTGGAAGAGAAATGCGGGATTTGGGGGGCGAAATGTGGGAATTTGGGTCAAAAATGTGGGATTTGGGGGGCGAAATGTTGGAATTTGGGGCGAAATTGCAGGATTTGGGGGCAAAATGTGGGGTTTTAGGGTAAAAATGGGGGATTTTGGGGGAAATCGTGGGGTTTGGGGTGGCAAACTGTGGGAATTTGGTGTGAAATGTGGGAATTCAGGGCAAAAATGCGGGATTTGGGGGCAAAATGGGGGATTTTGGGGGTAAATTGTGGGATTTTGGTGCAAAATGCAGGAATTTGGGGCAAAAATGGGGGATTTGTGGGGAAATCGTGGGATTTTGGGGGCAAAATGTTGGATTTTGGTGCGAAATGCAGGGATTTGGGTTAAAATGTGGGATTTGGGGGCAAAATGGGGGAATTTGGGTCAAAAATGTGGGATTTGGGGGGCAAAATGTGGGAATTTGGTGTAAAATGTGGGAATTTGGGGCAAAAATGCGGGATTTGGGGGGCAAGATGGGGGAATTTGGGGGGAAATCGCTGGATTCTGGGGCAAAATGTGAGATATTGGTGTAAAATGTGGGGATTTGGGTCAAAAATGTGGGATTTTGGGGGGAAATTGCAGGATTTTGGGGGCAAAATGTGCGGGTTTAGGGTAAAAATGGGGGATTTGGGGGGAAATCGCGGGATTTTGGGGGCAAAATATGGGAATTTGGTGTGAAATGTGGGAATTCGGGGCAAAAATGCAGGATTTGGGGGGCAAAATGGGGGATTTGGGGGGAAATCGTGGGATTTGGGGGCAAAATGTGGGATTTTGGTGTAAAACGTGGGAATTTGGGGCAAAAATGTGGGATTTTGGGGTCGAAATGTGGGAATTTGGTGTTAAAGTTGGGAATTCAGGGCAAAAATGTGGGATTTGGGGGGGCAAAATGGGGGAGTTTGGGGGGAAATCGCGGGATTTGGGGGACGAAATGTGGGAATTTGGGTCAAAATTGTGGGCTTTGGGGAGCGAAATGTGGGAATTTGGGGCAAAAATGCGGGATTTGGGGGACGAAATGTGGGAATTTGGGTCAAAATTGTGGGCTTTGGGGGGCGAAATTGGGGAATTTGGGGCAAAAATGTGGGATTTGGGGGGCGAAATGGGGGAATTTGGTGTTAAAGTTGGGAATTCAGGGCAAAAATGTGGGATTTGGGGGGCAAAATGGGGGAATTTGGGGGGAAATCGCGGGATTTGGGGGACGAAATGTGGGAATTTGGGTCAAAATTGTGGGCTTTGGGGAGCAAAATGTGGGAATTTGGGGCAAAAATGTGGGATTTGGGGGGCGAAATGTGGGAATTTGGGTCAAAATTGTGGGCTTTGGGAGCGAAATGTGGGAATTTGGGGCAAAAATGTGGGATTTGGGGGGCGAAATGGGGGAATTTGGTGTTAAAGTTGGGAATTCAGGGCAAAAATGTGGGATTTGGGGGGCAAAATGGGGGAATTTGGGGGGAAATTGCGGGACTTTGGAAGAAAAATGCGGGATTTGGGTGGCGAAATGTGGGAATTTGAGTCAAAAATGTGGGATTTGGGGGGCGAAATGTTGGAATTTGGGGCGAAATTGCAGGATTTGGGGGCAAAATGTGGGGTTATAGGGTAAAAATGGGGGGTTTTGGGGGAAATCGTGGGGTTTGGGGTGGCAAAATGTGGGAATTTGGTGTGAAATGTGGGAATTTGGGGCAAAAATGTGGGATTTAGGGGGCGAAATGTGGGAATTTGGGGCAAGAATACAGGATTTTGGGGGCAAAATGTGGGAATTTGGTGTTAAATGTGGGAATTCAGGGCAAAAATGTGGGATTTGGGGGCAAAAATGTGGGATTTTGGGGGTAAATTGTGGGATTTTGGTGCAAAATGCAGGAATTTGGGGCAAAAATGGGGGATTTGTGGGGAAATCGTGGGATTTTGGGGGCAAAATGTTGGATTTTGATGCGAAATGCGGGGATTTGGGTCAAAAATGTGGGATTTGGGGGCAAAATGGGGGAATTTGGGTCAAAAATGTGGGATTTGGGGGGCAAAATGTGGGAATTTGGTGTAAAATGTGGGAATTTGGGGCAAAATTGTGGGCTTTGGGGGGCGAAATTGGGGAATTTGGGGCAGAAATGTGGGATTTGGGGGGCAAAATGTGGGATATTGGTGTGAAATGCGGAAATTTGGGGGGAAAATGTGGGATCTGGGGGGAAATTGCGGGATTTTGGTGTAAAATGTGGGAATGCAGGGCAAAACTGTGGGATTTGGGAAGCAAAATGGGGGATTTTGGGGGAAATTGCAGGATTTGGGGGGCAAAATGTGCGGTTTTAGGGTAAAAATGGGGGATTTGGGGGGAAATCGCGGGATTTTGGGGGCAAAATGTGGGAATTTGGTGTGAAATGTGCGAATTTGGGTCAAAATTGTGGGCTTTGGGGGGCGAAATGGGTGAATTTGGGGGGAAGTCGCGGGACTTTGGAAGAAAAATGCGGGATTTGGGGGGCGAAATGTGGGAATTTGGGTCAAAAATGTGGGATTTGGGGGGCAAAATGTGGGAATTTGGGGCAAAAATGCGGGATTTGGGGGGCGAAATGTGGGAATTTGGGTCAAAATTGTGAACTTTGGGGAGCGAAATGTGGGAATTTGGGGCAAAAATGTGGGATTTGGGGGGCGAAATGGGGGAATTTGGGGGGAAATTGCGGGACTTTGGAAGAAAAATGTGGGATTTGGGTGGCGAAATGTGGGAATTTGGGTCGAAAATGTGGGATTTTGGGGGGAAATGTGGGATATTGGTGTGAAATGTGGGAATTGGGGGCAAAAATGCGGGATTTTGGGGGCAAAATTGGGGATTTTGGGGGGAAATGCGGGGATTTGGGTCAAAAATGCGGGATTTGGGGGGCGAAATGGGGGAATTTGGGGCAAAAATGCGGGATTTTGTTGTGAAATTGCAGAATTTGGGTCAAAAATGGGGGATTTTGGGGGCAAAATGTGGGATATTGGTGTGAAATGCGGAAATTTGGGGGGAAAATGTGGGATTTGGGGGGAAATTTCAGGATTTTGGTGTAAAATGTGGGAATGCAGGGCAAAACTGTGGGATTTGGGAAGCAAAATGGGGGATTTTGGGGGGAAATTGCAGGATTTTGGGGGCAAAATGTAGGGTTTTAGGTCAAAAATGGGGGCTTTTGGGGGAAATTGCAAAATTTTGGGGGCGAAATGTGGGATTTGGGTGTAAAATGTGGGAATTTGGGGCAAAAATGCAGGATTTGGGGCAAAAATGTGGGATTTGGGGGGCAAAATGTGGGAATTTAGGGGGAATCGCGGGATTTTGGTGTAAAATGTGGGAATTCGGGGGGTAAAATGGGGGAATTTGGGGGGAAATCGCGGTATTTTGGGGGCAAAATGGGGGGTTTTGGTGCGAAATGCGGGGATTTGGGTCCAAAATGCGGGATTTGGGTCAAAAATGTGGGATTTTGGGGGTGAAATGGGGGATTTTGGTGTAAAATGTTGGAATTTGGGGCAAAAATGTGGGATTTTGGTGTAAAATGCAGGAATTTGGGGCAAAAATGCGGGATTTGGGGGGCGAAATTGCAGAATTTGGGGCAAAAATGGGGGATTTTGGGGGCAAAATGTGGGATATTGGTGTGAAATGCGGAAATTTGGGGGAAAAATGTGGGATTTGGGGGGAAATTGCGGGATTTTGGTGTAAAATGTGGGAATGCAGGGCAAAACTGTGGGATTTGGGAAGCAAAATGGGGGATTTTTGGGGGAAATTGCAGGATTTTGGGGGCAAAATGTAGGGTTTTAGGTCAAAAATGGGGGGTTTTGGGGGAAATCGTGGGATTTTGGGGGCAGAATGTGGGATTTGGGTGTAAAATGTGGGGATTTGTGTCAAAAATGCGGGATTTGGAAGGCAAAACGGGGGAATTTGGGGGGAAATCACGGGATTTGGGGCAAAAATGTGGGATTTTGGTGCGAAATGCGGGAATTTGGGGCAAAACGTGGGATTTTGGTGCAAATTGCGGGAATTTGGTGCAAAGATGTGGGATTTTGGAGAAAAATTGCGGGATTTTGAGGGGGAAAATGCAGGATTTTGGGTGCAAAATGTGGGGTTTTAGGTCAAAAATGGGGGGTTTTGGGGGAAATCGTCAGATTCTGGGGGCGAAATGTGGGATTTTGGTGTAAAATGTGGGGATTTGTGTCAAAACTGCAGGATTTGGGGGGCAAAATGTGGGAATTTGGGGGAAAATCGTGGGATTTGGGGGGCAAAATGTGGGATTTTGGTGCAAAATGCAGGAATTTGGTGCAAAAATGTGGGATTTTGGGGTCAAAATGTGGGATTTTGGTGCAAAATGCAGGAATTTGGGGCAAAAACGGGGGATTTTGGGGGAAGTCGCGGGATTTTGGGGGCAAAATGTGGGATATTGGTGTTAAATGTGGGAATTTGGGGGAAAAATGTGGGATTTGGGGGGCAAAATGGGGGAATTTGGTGTGAAATGTGGGAATTTGGGGCAAAAATGTGGGATTTGGGGGGAAAATGGGGGAATTTGGGGGGAAATCGCGGGATTTTGGTGTAAAATGGGGGATTTGGGGGGCGAAATGTGGGAATTTGTGTCAAAAATTTTGGATATGGGGGGCAAAATGGGGGAATTTGGTGCAAAAATGTGGGAATTTGTTGCGAAATGTGGTAATTTGGGGCAAAAATGGGGGAATTTGGGGGAAATCGTGGGATTTTGGGGGCAAAATGTGGGAATTTGGGGCAAAAATGTGGGATTTGGGGGGCAAAATGTGGGATTTTGGTGGCGAAATGTGGGATTTTGGTGGCGAAATGTGGGAATTTGGGGCAAAAATGCGGGATTTGGGGGCAAAATGGGGGAATTTGGGTAAAAAATGTGGGATTTGGGGGGCAAAATGTGGGAATTTGGTGTAAAATGTGGAAATTTGGGGCAAAATTGTGGGCTTTGGGGGGCGAAATTGGGGAATTTGGGGCAAAAATGTGGGATTTGGGGGGCAAAATGTGGGATATTGGTGTGAAATGCGGAAATTTGGGGGGAAAATGTGGGATCTGGGTGGAAATTGCAGGATTTTGGTGTAAAATGTGGGAATGCAGGGCAAAACTGTGGGATTTGGGAAGCAAAATGGGGGATTTTGGGGGAAATTGCAGGATTTGGGGGGCAAAATGTGCGGTTTTAGGGTAAAAATGTGGGATTTGGGGGGAAATCGCGGGATTTTGGGGGCAAAATGTGGGAATTTGGTGTGAAATGTGCGAATTTGGGTCAAAATTGTGGGCTTTGGGGGGCGAAATGGGGGAATTTGGGGGGAAATCGCGGGACTTTGGAAGAAAAATGCGGGATTTGGGGGGCGAAATGTGGGAATTTGGGTCAAAAATTGCGGGATTTTGATGGGCGAAATGTGGGAATTTGGGGCAAAAATGTGGGATTTGGGGGGCGAAATGTGGGAATTTGGGTCAAAATTGTGGGCTTTGGGGGGCGAAATTGGGGAATTTGGGGCAAAAATGTGGGATTTGGGGGGCGAAATGGGGGAATTTGGTGTTAAAGTTGGGAATTCAGGGCAAAAATGTGGGATTTGGGGGGCAAAATGGGGGAATTTGGGGGGAAATCGCGGGACTTTGGAAGAGAAATGCGGGATTTGGGGGGCGAAATGTGGGAATTTGGGGCAAAAATGTGGGATTTGGGGGGCGAAATGTTGGAATTTGGGGCGAAATTGCAGGATTTGGGGGCAAAATGTGGGGTTTTAGGGTAAAAATGGGGGATTTTGGGGGAAATCGTGGGGTTTGGGGTGGCAAACTGTGGGAATTTGGTGTGAAATGTGGGAATTCAGGGCAAAAATGCGGGATTTGGGGGCAAAATGTGGGATTTTGGGGGTAAATTGTGGGATTTTGGTGCAAAATGCAGGAATTTGGGGCAAAAATGGGGGATTTGTGGGGAACTCGTGGGATTTTGGGGGCAAAATGTTGGATTTTGGTGCGAAATGCGGGGATTTGGATCAAAAATGTGGGATTTGGGGGCAAAATGGGGGAATTTGGGTTAAAATGTCGGATTTGGGGGGCGAAATTGGGGAATTTGGGGCAAAAATGTGGGATTTGGGGGGCAAAATGTGGGATATTGGTGTGAAATGCGGAAATTTGGGGGGAAAATGTGGGATTTGGGGGGAAATTGCGGGATTTTGGTGTAAAATGTGGGAATGCAGGGCAAAACTGTGGGATTTGGGAAGCAAAATGGGGGATTTGGGGGGGAAATTGCAGGATTTGGGGGGCAAAATGTGCGGTTTTAGGGTAAAAATGGGGGATTTGGGGGGAAATCGTGGGATTTTGGGGGCAAAATGTGGGAATTTGGTGTGAAATGTGCGAATTTGGGTCAAAATTGTGGGCTTTGGGGGGCGAAATGGGTGAATTTGGGGGGAAATCGCGGGACTTTGGAAGAAAAATGCGGGATTTGGGGGGCGAAATGTGGGAATTTGGGTCAAAAATGTGGGATTTGGGGGGCAAAATGTGGGAATTTGGGTCAAAAATGCGGGATTTGGGGGGCGAAATGTGGGAATTTGGGTCAAAATTGTGGGCTTTGGGGAGCGAAATGTGGGAATTTGGGGCAAAAATGTGGGATTTGGGGGGCGAAATGGGGGAATTTGGTGTTAAAGTTGGGAATTCAGGGCAAAAATGTGGGATTTGGGGGGCAAAATGGGGGAATTTGGGGGGAAATCGCGGGACTTTGGAAGAAAAATGCGGGATTTGGGGGGCGAAATGTGGGAATTTGGGTCAAAAATGTGGGATTTGGGGGGCAAAATGTGGGAATTTGGGTCAAAAATGCGGGATTTGGGGGGCGAAATGTGGGAATTTGGGTCAAAATTGTGGGCTTTGGGGGGTGAAATTGGGGAATTTGGGGCAAAAATGTGGGAATTCAGGGCAAAAATGTGGGATTTTGGGGGCGAGATGGGGGAATTTGGGGGGAAATCGCTGGATTTTGGGGCAAAATGTGAGATATTGGTGTGAAATGTGGGAATTTGGGTGAAAAATGCGGGATTTTGAGGGGGAAATTGCAGGATATTGGGGGCAAAATGTGGGGTTTTAGGTCAAAATTGGGGGATTTGGGGGGAAATTGCAGGATTTTTGGGGGCGAAATGTGGGATTTTGGTGTAAAATGTGGGGATTTGTGTCAAAAATGCGGGATTTGGGGGGCAAAACGGGGGAATTTGGGGGGAAATCACGGGATTTGGGGGCAAAAATGTGGGAATTTGGTGTGAAATGCCGGAATTTGGGGCAAAATGTGGGATTTTGTTGCGAAATGCGGGAATTTGGTGCAAAGATGTGGGATTTTGGGGAAAAATTGCGGGATTTTGAGGGGGAAATTGCAGGATTTTGGGTGCAAAATGTGGGGTTTTAGGTCAAAAATGGGGGATTTTGGGGGAAATCGTGGGGTTTTGGGTGGCAAAATGTGGGTATTTGGTGTGAAATGTGGGAATTTGGGGCAAAAATACAGGATTTTGGGGGCAAAATGTGGGAATTTGGTGTTAAATGTGGGAATTCAGGGCAAAAATGCGGGATTTTGTTGTGAAATTGCAGAATTTGGGGCAAAAATGGGGGATTTTGGGGGCAAAATGTGGGATATTGGTGTGAAATGCGGAAATTTGGGGGGAAAATGTGGGATTTGGGGGGCAAAATGTGAGATTTTGGTGTAAAATGTGGGAATTCAGGTCAAAAATGTGGGATTTGCGGGGCAAAATGGGGGAATTTGGGGGGAAATCGCGGGATTTTGGGGGCAAAATTTTGGATCTTAGTGCGAAATGCAGGGATTTGGGTCAAAAATGCGGGATTTGGGGGCAAAATGGGGGAATTTGGGGAAAAAATGTGGGATTTGGGTCAAAAATGTGGGATTTTGGGGGCGAAATGTGGGAATTTGGGGCAAAAATGCAGGATTTGGGGCAAAAATGTGGGATTTGGGGGGCAAAATGTGGGAATTTAGGGGGAATCGCGGGATTTTGGTGTAAAATGTGGGAATTCGGGGGGTAAAATGGGGGAATTTGGGGGGAAATCGCGGTATTTTGGGGGCAAAATGGGGGGTTTTGGTGCGAAATGCGGGGATTTGGGTCCAAAATGCGGGATTTGGGTCAAAAATGTGGGATTTTGGGGGTGAAATGGGGGATTTTGGTGTAAAATGTTGGAATTTGGGGCAAAAATGTGGGATTTTGGTGTAAAATGCAGGAATTTGGGGCAAAAATGCGGGATTTGGGGGGCGAAATTGCAGAATTTGGGGCAAAAATGGGGGATTTTGGGGGCAAAATGTGGGATATTGGTGTGAAATGCGGAAATTTGGGGGAAAAATGTGGGATTTGGGGGGAAATTGCGGGATTTTGGTGTAAAATGTGGGAATGCAGGGCAAAACTGTGGGATTTGGGAAGCAAAATGGGGGATTTTTGGGGGAAATTGCAGGATTTTGGGGGCAAAATGTAGGGTTTTAGGTCAAAAATGGGGGGTTTTGGGGGAAATCGTGGGATTTTGGGGGCGAAATGTGGGATTTGGGTGTAAAATGAGGGGATTTGTGTCAAAAATGCGGGATTTGGAAGGCAAAACGGGGGAATTTGGGGGGAAATCACGGGATTTGGGGCAAAAATGTGGGATTTTGGTGCGAAATGCGGGAATTTGGGGCAAAACGTGGGATTTTGGTGCAAATTGCGGGAATTTGGTGCAAAGATGTGGGATTTTGGAGAAAAATTGCGGGATTTTGAGGGGGAAAATGCAGGATTTTGGGTGCAAAATGTGGGGTTTTAGGTCAAAAATGGGGGGTTTTGGGGGAAATCGTGAGATTTTGGGGGCGAAATGTGGGATTTTGGTGTAAAATGTGGGGATTTGTGTCAAAACTGCAGGATTTGGGGGGCAAAATGTGGGAATTTGGGGGAAAATCGTGGGATTTGGGGGGCAAAATGTGGGATTTTGGTGCAAAATGCAGGAATTTGGTGCAAAAATGTGGGATTTTGGGGTCAAAATGTGGGATTTTGGTGCAAAATGCAGGAATTTGGGGCAAAACCGGGGGATTTTGGGGGAAGTCGCGGGATTTTGGGGGCAAAATGTGGGATATTGGTGTTAAATGTGGGAATTTGGGGGAAAAATGTGGGATTTGGGGGGCAAAATGGGGGAATTTCGTGTGAAATGTGGGAATTTGGGGCAAAAATGTGGGATTTGGGGGGAAAATGGGGGAATTTGGGGGGAAATCGCGGGATTTTGGTGTAAAATGGGGGATTTGGGGGGCGAAATGTGGGAATTTGTGTCAAAAATTTTGGATATGGGGGGCAAAATGGGGGAATTTGGTGCAAAAATGTGGGAATTTGTTGCGAAATGTGGTAATTTGGGGCAAAAATGGGGGAATTTGGGGGAAATCGTGGGATTTTGGGGGCAAAATGTGGGAATTTGGGGCAAAAATGTGGGATTTGGGGGGCAAAATGTGGGATTTTGGTGGCGAAATGTGGGATTTTGGTGGCGAAATGTGGGAATTTGGGGCAAAAATGTGGGATTTGGGGGCAAAATGGGGGAATTTGGGTAAAAAATGTGGGATTTGGGGGGCAAAATGTGGGAATTTGGTGTAAAATGTGGAAATTTGGGTCAAAATTGTGGGCTTTGGGGGGCGAAATTGGGGAATTTGGGGCAAAAATGTGGGATTTGGGGGGCAAAATGTGGGAATTTGGTGTAAAATGTGGGAATTTGGGGCAAAATTGTGGGCTTTGGGGGGCGAAATTGGGGAATTTGGGGCAAAAATGTGGGATTTGGGGGGCAAAATGTGGGATATTGGTGTGAAATGCGGAAATTTGGGGGGAAAATGTGGGATCTGGGGGGAAATTGCGGGATTTTGGTGTAAAATGTGGGAATGCAGGGCAAAACTGTGGGATTTGGGAAGCAAAATGGGGGATTTTCGGGGGAAATTGCAGGATTTGGGGGGCAAAATGTGCGGTTTTAGGGTAAAAATGGGGGATTTGGGGGGAAATCGCGGGATTTTGGGGGCAAAATGTGGGAATTTGGTGTGAAATGTGCGAATTTGGGTCAAAATTGTGGGCTTTGGGGGGCGAAATGGGTGAATTTGGGGGGAAGTCGCGGGACTTTGGAAGAAAAATGCGGGATTTGGGGGGCGAAATGTGGGAATTTGGGTCAAAAATGTGGGATTTGGGGGGCAAAATGTGGGAATTTGGGTCAAAAATGCGGGATTTGGGGGGCGAAATGTGGGAATTTGGGTCAAAATTGTGAACTTTGGGGAGCGAAATGTGGGAATTTGGGGCAAAAATGTGGGATTTGGGGGGCGAAATGGGGGAATTTGGGGGGAAATTGCGGGACTTTGGAAGAAAAATGTGGGATTTGGGTGGCGAAATGTGGGAATTTGGGTCGAAAATGTGGGATTTTGGGGGGAAATGTGGGATATTGGTGTGAAATGTGGGAATTGGGGGCAAAAATGCGGGATTTGGGGGGCAAAATTGGGGATTTTGGGGGGAAATGCGGGGATTTGGGTCAAAAATGCGGGATTTGGGGGGCGAAATGGGGGAATTTGGGGCAAAAATGCGGGATTTTGTTGTGAAATTGCAGAATTTGGGTCAAGAATGGGGGATTTTGGGGGCAAAATGTGGGATATTGGTGTGAAATGCGGAAATTTGGGGGGAAAATGTGGGATTTGGGGGGAAATTGCAGGATTTTGGTGTAAAATGTGGGAATGCAGGGCAAAACTGTGGGATTTGGGAAGCAAAATGGGGGATTTTTGGGGGAAATTGCAGGATTTTGGGGGCAAAATGTAGGGTTTTAGGTCAAAAATGGGGGCTTTTGGGGGAAATTGCAAAATTTTGGGGGCGAAATGTGGGATTTGGGTGTAAAATGTGGGAATTTGGGGCAAAAATGCAGGATTTGGGGCAAAAATGTGGGATTTGGGGGGCAAAATGTGGGAATTTAGGGGGAATCGCGGGATTTTGGTGTAAAATGTGGGAATTCGGGGGGTAAAATGGGGGAATTTGGGGGGAAATCGCGGTATTTTGGGGGCAAAATGGGGGGTTTTGGTGCGAAATGCGGGGATTTGGGTCCAAAATGCGGGATTTGGGTCAAAAATGTGGGATTTTGGGGGTGAAATGGGGGATTTTGGTGTAAAATGTTGGAATTTGGGGCAAAAATGTGGGATTTTGGTGTAAAATGCAGGAATTTGGGGCAAAAATGCGGGATTTGGGGGGCGAAATTGCAGAATTTGGGGCAAAAATGGGGGATTTTGGGGGCAAAATGTGGGATATTGGTGTGAAATGCGGAAATTTGGGGGAAAAATGTGGGATTTGGGGGGAAATTGCGGGATTTTGGTGTAAAATGTGGGAATGCAGGGCAAAACTGTGGGATTTGGGAAGCAAAATGGGGGATTTTTGGGGGAAATTGCAGGATTTTGGGGGCAAAATGTAGGGTTTTAGGTCAAAAATGGGGGGTTTTGGGGGAAATCGTGGGATTTTGGGGGCAGAATGTGGGATTTGGGTGTAAAATGTGGGGATTTGTGTCAAAAATGCGGGATTTGGAAGGCAAAACGGGGGAATTTGGGGGGAAATCACGGGATTTGGGGCAAAAATGTGGGATTTTGGTGCGAAATGCGGGAATTTGGGGCAAAACGTGGGATTTTGGTGCAAATTGCGGGAATTTGGTGCAAAGATGTGGGATTTTGGAGAAAAATTGCGGGATTTTGAGGGGGAAAATGCAGGATTTTGGGTGCAAAATGTGGGGTTTTAGGTCAAAAATGGGGGGTTTTGGGGGAAATCGTCAGATTCTGGGGGCGAAATGTGGGATTTTGGTGTAAAATGTGGGGATTTGTGTCAAAACTGCAGGATTTGGGGGGCAAAATGTGGGAATTTGGGGGAAAATCGTGGGATTTGGGGGGCAAAATGTGGGATTTTGGTGCAAAATGCAGGAATTTGGTGCAAAAATGTGGGATTTTGGGGTCAAAATGTGGGATTTTGGTGCAAAATGCAGGAATTTGGGGCAAAAACGGGGGATTTTGGGGGAAGTCGCGGGATTTTGGGGGCAAAATGTGGGATATTGGTGTTAAATGTGGGAATTTGGGGGAAAAATGTGGGATTTGGGGGGCAAAATGGGGGAATTTGGTGTGAAATGTGGGAATTTGGGGCAAAAATGTGGGATTTGGGGGGAAAATGGGGGAATTTGGGGGGAAATCGCGGGATTTTGGTGTAAAATGGGGGATTTGGGGGGCGAAATGTGGGAATTTGTGTCAAAAATTTTGGATATGGGGGGCAAAATGGGGGAATTTGGTGCAAAAATGTGGGAATTTGTTGCGAAATGTGGTAATTTGGGGCAAAAATGGGGGAATTTGGGGGAAATCGTGGGATTTTGGGGGCAAAATGTGGGAATTTGGGGCAAAAATGTGGGATTTGGGGGGCAAAATGTGGGATTTTGGTGGCGAAATGTGGGATTTTGGTGGCGAAATGTGGGAATTTGGGGCAAAAATGCGGGATTTGGGGGCAAAATGGGGGAATTTGGGTAAAAATGTGGGATTTGGGGGGCAAAATGTGGGAATTTGGTGTAAAATGTGGAAATTTGGGTCAAAATTGTGGGCTTTGGGGGGCGAAATTGGGGAATTTGGGGCAAAAATGTGGGATTTGGGGGGCAAAATGTGGGATATTGGTGTGAAATGCGGAAATTTGGGGGGAAAATGTGGGATCTGGGTGGAAATTGCAGGATTTTGGTGTAAAATGTGGGAATGCAGGGCAAAACTGTGGGATTTGGGAAGCAAAATGGGGGATTTTGGGGGAAATTGCAGGATTTGGGGGGCAAAATGTGCGGTTTTAGGGTAAAAATGTGGGATTTGGGGGGAAATCGCGGGATTTTGGGGGCAAAATGTGGGAATTTGGTGTGAAATGTGCGAATTTGGGTCAAAATTGTGGGCTTTGGGGGGCGAAATGGGGGAATTTGGGGGGAAATCGCGGGACTTTGGAAGAAAAATGCGGGATTTGGGGGGCGAAATGTGGGAATTTGGGTCAAAAATTGCGGGATTTTGATGGGCGAAATGTGGGAATTTGGGGCAAAAATGTGGGATTTGGGGGGCGAAATGTGGGAATTTGGGTCAAAATTGTGGGCTTTGGGGGGCGAAATTGGGGAATTTGGGGCAAAAATGTGGGATTTGGGGGGCGAAATGGGGGAATTTGGTGTTAAAGTTGGGAATTCAGGGCAAAAATGTGGGATTTGGGGGGCAAAATGGGGGAATTTGGGGGGAAATCGCGGGACTTTGGAAGAGAAATGCGGGATTTGGGGGGCGAAATGTGGGAATTTGGGGCAAAAATGTGGGATTTGGGGGGCGAAATGTTGGAATTTGGGGCGAAATTGCAGGATTTGGGGGCAAAATGTGGGGTTTTAGGGTAAAAATGGGGGATTTTGGGGGAAATCGTGGGGTTTGGGGTGGCAAACTGTGGGAATTTGGTGTGAAATGTGGGAATTCAGGGCAAAAATGCGGGATTTGGGGGCAAAATGGGGGATTTTGGGGGTAAATTGTGGGATTTTGGTGCAAAATGCAGGAATTTGGGGCGAAAATGGGGGATTTGTGGGGAACTCGTGGGATTTTGGGGGCAAAATGTTGGATTTTGGTGCGAAATGCGGGGATTTGGATCAAAAATGTGGGATTTGGGGGCAAAATGGGGGAATTTGGGTTAAAATGTCGGATTTGGGGGGCGAAATTGGGGAATTTGGGGCAAAAATGTGGGATTTGGGGGGCAAAATGTGGGATATTGGTGTGAAATGCGGAAATTTGGGGGGAAAATGTGGGATTTGGGGGGAAATTGCGGGATTTTGGTGTAAAATGTGGGAATGCAGGGCAAAACTGTGGGATTTGGGAAGCAAAATGGGGGATTTGGGGGGGAAATTGCAGGATTTGGGGGGCAAAATGTGCGGTTTTAGGGTAAAAATGGGGGATTTGGGGGGAAATCGTGGGATTTTGGGGGCAAAATGTGGGAATTTGGTGTGAAATGTGCGAATTTGGGTCAAAATTGTGGGCTTTGGGGGGCGAAATGGGTGAATTTGGGGGGAAATCGCGGGACTTTGGAAGAAAAATGCGGGATTTGGGGGGCGAAATGTGGGAATTTGGGTCAAAAATGTGGGATTTGGGGGGCAAAATGTGGGAATTTGGGTCAAAAATGCGGGATTTGGGGGGCGAAATGTGGGAATTTGGGTCAAAATTGTGGGCTTTGGGGAGCGAAATGTGGGAATTTGGGGCAAAAATGTGGGATTTGGGGGGCGAAATGGGGGAATTTTGTGTTAAAGTTGGGAATTCAGGGCAAAAATGTGGGATTTGGGGGGCAAAATGGGGGAATTTGGGGGGAAATCGCGGGACTTTGGAAGAAAAATGCGGGATTTGGGGGGCGAAATGTGGGAATTTGGGTCAAAAATGTGGGATTTGGGGGGCAAAATGTGGGAATTTGGGTCAAAAATGCGGGATTTGGGGGGCGAAATGTGGGAATTTGGGTCAAAATTGTGGGCTTTGGGGGGTGAAATTGGGGAATTTGGGGCAAAAATGTGGGAATTCAGGGCAAAAATGTGGGATTTTGGGGGCGAGATGGGGGAATTTGGGGGGAAATCGCTGGATTTTGGGGCAAAATGTGAGATATTGGTGTGAAATGTGGGAATTTGGGTGAAAAATGCGGGATTTTGAGGGGGAAATTGCAGGACACTGGGGGCAAAATGTGGGGTTTTAGGTCAAAATTGGGGGATTTGGGGGGAAATTGCAGGATTTTTGGGGGCGAAATGTGGGATTTTGGTGTAAAATGTGGGGATTTGTGTCAAAAATGCGGGATTTGGGGGGCAAAACGGGGGAATTTGGGGGGAAATCACGGGATTTGGGGGCAAAAATGTGGGAATTTGGTGTGAAATGCCGGAATTTGGGGCAAAATGTGGGATTTTGTTGCGAAATGCGGGAATTTGGTGCAAAGATGTGGGATTTTGGGGAAAAATTGCGGGATTTTGAGGGGGAAATTGCAGGATTTTGGGTGCAAAATGTGGGGTTTTAGGTCAAAAATGGGGGATTTTGGGGGAAATCGTGGGGTTTTGGGTGGCAAAATGTGGGTATTTGGTGTGAAATGTGGGAATTTGGGGCAAAAATACAGGATTTTGGGGGCAAAATGTGGGAATTTGGTGTTAAATGTGGGAATTCAGGGCAAAAATGCGGGATTTTGTTGTGAAATTGCAGAATTTGGGGCAAAAATGGGGGATTTTGGGGGCAAAATGTGGGATATTGGTGTGAAATGCGGAAATTTGGGGGGAAAATGTGGGATTTGGGGGGCAAAATGTGAGATTTTGGTGTAAAATGTGGGAATTCAGGTCAAAAATGTGGGATTTGCGGGGCAAAATGGGGGAATTTGGGGGGAAATCGCGGGATTTTGGGGGCAAAATTTTGGATCTTAGTGCGAAATGCAGGGATTTGGGTCAAAAATGCGGGATTTGGGGGCAAAATGGGGGAATTTGGGGAAAAAATGTGGGATTTGGGTCAAAAATGTGGGATTTTGGGGGCGAAATGTGGGAATTTGGGGCAAAAATGCAGGATTTGGGGCAAAAATGTGGGATTTGGGGGGCAAAATGTGGGAATTTAGGGGGAATCGCGGGATTTTGGTGTAAAATGTGGGAATTCGGGGGGTAAAATGGGGGAATTTGGGGGGAAATCGCGGTATTTTGGGGGCAAAATGGGGGGTTTTGGTGCGAAATGCGGGGATTTGGGTCCAAAATGCGGGATTTGGGTCAAAAATGTGGGATTTTGGGGGTGAAATGGGGGATTTTGGTGTAAAATGTTGGAATTTGGGGCAAAAATGTGGGATTTTGGTGTAAAATGCAGGAATTTGGGGCAAAAATGCGGGATTTGGGGGGCGAAATTGCAGAATTTGGGGCAAAAATGGGGGATTTTGGGGGCAAAATGTGGGATATTGGTGTGAAATGCGGAAATTTGGGGGAAAAATGTGGGATTTGGGGGGAAATTGCGGGATTTTGGTGTAAAATGTGGGAATGCAGGGCAAAACTGTGGGATTTGGGAAGCAAAATGGGGGATTTTTGGGGGAAATTGCAGGATTTTGGGGGCAAAATGTAGGGTTTTAGGTCAAAAATGGGGGGTTTTGGGGGAAATCGTGGGATTTTGGGGGCAGAATGTGGGATTTGGGTGTAAAATGTGGGGATTTGTGTCAAAAATGCGGGATTTGGAAGGCAAAACGGGGGAATTTGGGGGGAAATCACGGGATTTGGGGCAAAAATGTGGGATTTTGGTGCGAAATGCGGGAATTTGGGGCAAAACGTGGGATTTTGGTGCAAATTGCGGGAATTTGGTGCAAAGATGTGGGATTTTGGAGAAAAATTGCGGGATTTTGAGGGGGAAAATGCAGGATTTTGGGTGCAAAATGTGGGGTTTTAGGTCAAAAATGGGGGGTTTTGGGGGAAATCGTCAGATTCTGGGGGCGAAATGTGGGATTTTGGTGTAAAATGTGGGGATTTGTGTCAAAACTGCAGGATTTGGGGGGCAAAATGTGGGAATTTGGGGGAAAATCGTGGGATTTGGGGGGCAAAATGTGGGATTTTGGTGCAAAATGCAGGAATTTGGTGCAAAAATGTGGGATTTTGGGGTCAAAATGTGGGATTTTGGTGCAAAATGCAGGAATTTGGGGCAAAAACGGGGGATTTTGGGGGAAGTCGCGGGATTTTGGGGGCAAAATGTGGGATATTGGTGTTAAATGTGGGAATTTGGGGGAAAAATGTGGGATTTGGGGGGCAAAATGGGGGAATTTGGTGTGAAATGTGGGAATTTGGGGCAAAAATGTGGGATTTGGGGGGAAAATGGGGGAATTTGGGGGGAAATCGCGGGATTTTGGTGTAAAATGGGGGATTTGGGGGGCGAAATGTGGGAATTTGTGTCAAAAATTTTGGATATGGGGGGCAAAATGGGGGAATTTGGGGCAAAAATGTGGGAATTTGTTGCGAAATGTGGTAATTTGGGGCAAAAATTGGGGATTTTGGGGGAAATCGTGGGATTTTGGGGGCAAAATGTGGGAATTTGGGGCAAAAATGTGGGATTTGGGGGGCAAAATGTGGGATTTTGGTGGCGAAATGTGGGAATTTGGGGCAAAAATGCGGTATTTGGGGGGTGAAACGGGGGAATTTGGGGGGAAATCACAGGATTTTGGGGCAAAAATGGAGGATTTTGGGGGCAAAATGGGGGATTTGGGGGCAAAAATGTGGGATTTTGGGGGCAAAATGGGGGAATTTGGGTCAAAAATGTGGGATTTGTGGGGCAAAATGTGGGAATTTGGTGTAAAATGTGGAAATTTGGGGCAAAATTGTGGGCTTTGGGGGGCGAAATTGGGGAATTTGGGGCAAAAATGTGGGATTTGGGGGGCAAAATGTGGGATATTGGTGTGAAATGCGGAAATTTGGGGGGAAAATGTGGGATCTGGGGGGAAATTGCAGGATTTTGGTGTAAAATGTGGGAATGCAGGGCAAAACTGTGGGATTTGGGAAGCAAAATGGGGGATTTTGGGGGAAATTGCAGGATTTTGGGGGCAAAATGTGCGGTTTTAGGGTAAAAATGTGGGATTTGGGGGGAAATCGCGGGATTTTGGGGGCAAAATGTGGGAATTTGGTGTGAAATGTGCGAATTTGGGTCAAAATTGTGGGCTTTGGGGGGCGAAATTGGGGAATTTGGGGCAAAAATGTGGGAATTCAGGGCAAAAATGTGGGATTTTGGGGGCGAGATGGGGGAATTTGGGGGGAAATCGCTGGATTTTGGGGCAAAATGTGAGATATTGGTGTGAAATGTGGGAATTTGGGTGAAAAATGCGGGATTTTGAGGGGGAAATTGCAGGATATTGGGGGCAAAATGTGGGGTTTTAGGTCAAAATTGGGGGATTTGGGGGGAAATTGCAGGATTTTTGGGGGCGAAATGTGGGATTTTGGTGTAAAATGTGGGGATTTGTGTCAAAAATGCGGGATTTGGGGGGCAAAACGGGGGAATTTGGGGGGAAATCACGGGATTTGGGGGCAAAAATGTGGGAATTTGGTGTGAAATGCCGGAATTTGGGGCAAAATGTGGGATTTTGTTGCGAAATGCGGGAATTTGGTGCAAAGATGTGGGATTTTGGGGAAAAATTGCGGGATTTTGAGGGGGAAATTGCAGGATTTTGGGTGCAAAATGTGGGGTTTTAGGTCAAAAATGGGGGATTTTGGGGGAAATCGTGGGGTTTTGGGTGGCAAAATGTGGGTATTTGGTGTGAAATGTGGGAATTTGGGGCAAAAATACAGGATTTTGGGGGCAAAATGTGGGAATTTGGTGTTAAATGTGGGAATTCAGGGCAAAAATGCGGGATTTTGTTGTGAAATTGCAGAATTTGGGGCAAAAATGGGGGATTTTGGGGGCAAAATGTGGGATATTGGTGTGAAATGCGGAAATTTGGGGGGAAAATGTGGGATTTGGGGGGCAAAATGTGAGATTTTGGTGTAAAATGTGGGAATTCAGGTCAAAAATGTGGGATTTGCGGGGCAAAATGGGGGAATTTGGGGGGAAATCGCGGGATTTTGGGGGCAAAATTTTGGATCTTAGTGCGAAATGCAGGGATTTGGGTCAAAAATGCGGGATTTGGGGGCAAAATGGGGGAATTTGGGGAAAAAATGTGGGATTTGGGTCAAAAATGTGGGATTTTGGGGGCGAAATGTGGGAATTTGGGGCAAAAATGCAGGATTTGGGGCAAAAATGTGGGATTTGGGGGGCAAAATGTGGGAATTTAGGGGGAATCGCGGGATTTTGGTGTAAAATGTGGGAATTCGGGGGGTAAAATGGGGGAATTTGGGGGGAAATCGCGGTATTTTGGGGGCAAAATGGGGGGTTTTGGTGCGAAATGCGGGGATTTGGGTCCAAAATGCGGGATTTGGGTCAAAAATGTGGGATTTTGGGGGTGAAATGGGGGATTTTGGTGTAAAATGTTGGAATTTGGGGCAAAAATGTGGGATTTTGGTGTAAAATGCAGGAATTTGGGGCAAAAATGCGGGATTTGGGGGGCGAAATTGCAGAATTTGGGGCAAAAATGGGGGATTTTGGGGGCAAAATGTGGGATATTGGTGTGAAATGCGGAAATTTGGGGGAAAAATGTGGGATTTGGGGGGAAATTGCGGGATTTTGGTGTAAAATGTGGGAATGCAGGGCAAAACTGTGGGATTTGGGAAGCAAAATGGGGGATTTTTGGGGGAAATTGCAGGATTTTGGGGGCAAAATGTAGGGTTTTAGGTCAAAAATGGGGGGTTTTGGGGGAAATCGTGGGATTTTGGGGGCGAAATGTGGGATTTGGGTGTAAAATGAGGGGATTTGTGTCAAAAATGCGGGATTTGGAAGGCAAAACGGGGGAATTTGGGGGGAAATCACGGGATTTGGGGCAAAAATGTGGGATTTTGGTGCGAAATGCGGGAATTTGGGGCAAAACGTGGGATTTTGGTGCAAATTGCGGGAATTTGGTGCAAAGATGTGGGATTTTGGAGAAAAATTGCGGGATTTTGAGGGGGAAAATGCAGGATTTTGGGTGCAAAATGTGGGGTTTTAGGTCAAAAATGGGGGGTTTTGGGGGAAATCTTCAGATTTTGGGGGCGAAATGTGGGATTTTGGTGTAAAATGTGGGGATTTGTGTCAAAACTGCAGGATTTGGGGGGCAAAATGTGGGAATTTGGGGGAAAATCGTGGGATTTGGGGGGCAAAATGTGGGATTTTGGTGCAAAATGCAGGAATTTGGTGCAAAAATGTGGGATTTTGGGGTCAAAATGTGGGATTTTGGTGCAAAATGCAGGAATTTGGGGCAAAACCGGGGGATTTTGGGGGAAGTCGCGGGATTTTGGGGGCAAAATGTGGGATATTGGTGTTAAATGTGGGAATTTGGGGGAAAAATGTGGGATTTGGGGGGCAAAATGGGGGAATTTCGTGTGAAATGTGGGAATTTGGGGCAAAAATGTGGGATTTGGGGGGAAAATGGGGGAATTTGGGGGGAAATCGCGGGATTTTGGTGTAAAATGGGGGATTTGGGGGGCGAAATGTGGGAATTTGTGTCAAAAATTTTGGATATGGGGGGCAAAATGGGGGAATTTGGTGCAAAAATGTGGGAATTTGTTGCGAAATGTGGTAATTTGGGGCAAAAATGGGGGAATTTGGGGGAAATCGTGGGATTTTGGGGGCAAAATGTGGGAATTTGGGGCAAAAATGTGGGATTTGGGGGGCAAAATGTGGGATTTTGGTGGCGAAATGTGGGATTTTGGTGGCGAAATGTGGGAATTTGGGGCAAAAATGTGGGATTTGGGGGCAAAATGGGGGAATTTGGGTAAAAAATGTGGGATTTGGGGGGCAAAATGTGGGAATTTGGTGTAAAATGTGGAAATTTGGGGCAAAATTGTGGGCTTTGGGGGGCGAAATTGGGGAATTTGGGGCAAAAATGTGGGATTTGGGGGGCAAAATGTGGGATATTGGTGTGAAATGCGGAAATTTGGGGGGAAAATGTGGGATCTGGGTGGAAATTGCAGGATTTTGGTGTAAAATGTGGGAATGCAGGGCAAAACTGTGGGATTTGGGAAGCAAAATGGGGGATTTTGGGGGAAATTGCAGGATTTTGGGGGCAAAATGTGCGGTTTTAGGGTAAAAATGTGGGATTTGGGGGGAAATCGCGGGATTTTGGGGGCAAAATGTGGGAATTTGGTGTGAAATGTGCGAATTTGGGTCAAAATTGTGGGCTTTGGGGGGCGAAATGGGGGAATTTGGGGGGAAATCGCGGGACTTTGGAAGAAAAATGCGGGATTTGGGGGGCGAAATGTGGGAATTTGGGTCAAAAATTGCGGGATTTTGATGGGCGAAATGTGGGAATTTGGGGCAAAAATGTGGGATTTGGGGGGCGAAATGTGGGAATTTGGGTCAAAATTGTGGGCTTTGGGGGGCGAAATTGGGGAATTTGGGGCAAAAATGTGGGATTTGGGGGGCGAAATGGGGGAATTTGGTGTTAAAGTTGGGAATTCAGGGCAAAAATGTGGGATTTGGGGGGCAAAATGGGGGAATTTGGGGGGAAATCGCGGGACTTTGGAAGAGAAATGCGGGATTTGGGGGGCGAAATGTGGGAATTTGGGGCAAAAATGTGGGATTTGGGGGGCGAAATGTGGGAATTTGGGTCAAAATTGTGGGCTTTGGGGGGTGAAATTGGGGAATTTGGGGCAAAAATGTGGGAATTCAGGGCAAAAATGTGGGATTTTGGGGGCGAGATGGGGGAATTTGGGGGGAAATCGCTGGATTTTGGGGCAAAATGTGAGATATTGGTGTGAAATGTGGGAATTTGGGTGAAAAATGCGGGATTTTGAGGGGGAAATTGCAGGACACTGGGGGCAAAATGTGGGGTTTTAGGTCAAAATTGGGGGATTTGGGGGGAAATTGCAGGATTTTTGGGGGCGAAATGTGGGATTTTGGTGTAAAATGTGGGGATTTGTGTCAAAAATGCGGGATTTGGGGGGCAAAACGGGGGAATTTGGGGGGAAATCACGGGATTTGGGGGCAAAAATGTGGGAATTTGGTGTGAAATGCCGGAATTTGGGGCAAAATGTGGGATTTTGTTGCGAAATGCGGGAATTTGGTGCAAAGATGTGGGATTTTGGGGAAAAATTGCGGGATTTTGAGGGGGAAATTGCAGGATTTTGGGTGCAAAATGTGGGGTTTTAGGTCAAAAATGGGGGATTTTGGGGGAAATCGTGGGGTTTTGGGTGGCAAAATGTGGGTATTTGGTGTGAAATGTGGGAATTTGGGGCAAAAATACAGGATTTTGGGGGCAAAATGTGGGAATTTGGTGTTAAATGTGGGAATTCAGGGCAAAAATGCGGGATTTTGTTGTGAAATTGCAGAATTTGGGGCAAAAATGGGGGATTTTGGGGGCAAAATGTGGGATATTGGTGTGAAATGCGGAAATTTGGGGGGAAAATGTGGGATTTGGGGGGCAAAATGTGAGATTTTGGTGTAAAATGTGGGAATTCAGGTCAAAAATGTGGGATTTGCGGGGCAAAATGGGGGAATTTGGGGGGAAATCGCGGGATTTTGGGGGCAAAATTTTGGATCTTAGTGCGAAATGCAGGGATTTGGGTCAAAAATGCGGGATTTGGGGGCAAAATGGGGGAATTTGGGGAAAAAATGTGGGATTTGGGTCAAAAATGTGGGATTTTGGGGGCGAAATGTGGGAATTTGGGGCAAAAATGCAGGATTTGGGGCAAAAATGTGGGATTTGGGGGGCAAAATGTGGGAATTTAGGGGGAATCGCGGGATTTTGGTGTAAAATGTGGGAATTCGGGGGGTAAAATGGGGGAATTTGGGGGGAAATCGCGGTATTTTGGGGGCAAAATGGGGGGTTTTGGTGCGAAATGCGGGGATTTGGGTCCAAAATGCGGGATTTGGGTCAAAAATGTGGGATTTTGGGGGTGAAATGGGGGATTTTGGTGTAAAATGTTGGAATTTGGGGCAAAAATGTGGGATTTTGGTGTAAAATGCAGGAATTTGGGGCAAAAATGCGGGATTTGGGGGGCGAAATTGCAGAATTTGGGGCAAAAATGGGGGATTTTGGGGGCAAAATGTGGGATATTGGTGTGAAATGCGGAAATTTGGGGGAAAAATGTGGGATTTGGGGGGAAATTGCGGGATTTTGGTGTAAAATGTGGGAATGCAGGGCAAAACTGTGGGATTTGGGAAGCAAAATGGGGGATTTTTGGGGGAAATTGCAGGATTTTGGGGGCAAAATGTAGGGTTTTAGGTCAAAAATGGGGGGTTTTGGGGGAAATCGTGGGATTTTGGGGGCAGAATGTGGGATTTGGGTGTAAAATGTGGGGATTTGTGTCAAAAATGCGGGATTTGGAAGGCAAAACGGGGGAATTTGGGGGGAAATCACGGGATTTGGGGCAAAAATGTGGGATTTTGGTGCGAAATGCGGGAATTTGGGGCAAAACGTGGGATTTTGGTGCAAATTGCGGGAATTTGGTGCAAAGATGTGGGATTTTGGAGAAAAATTGCGGGATTTTGAGGGGGAAAATGCAGGATTTTGGGTGCAAAATGTGGGGTTTTAGGTCAAAAATGGGGGGTTTTGGGGGAAATCGTCAGATTCTGGGGGCGAAATGTGGGATTTTGGTGTAAAATGTGGGGATTTGTGTCAAAACTGCAGGATTTGGGGGGCAAAATGTGGGAATTTGGGGGAAAATCGTGGGATTTGGGGGGCAAAATGTGGGATTTTGGTGCAAAATGCAGGAATTTGGTGCAAAAATGTGGGATTTTGGGGTCAAAATGTGGGATTTTGGTGCAAAATGCAGGAATTTGGGGCAAAAACGGGGGATTTTGGGGGAAGTCGCGGGATTTTGGGGGCAAAATGTGGGATATTGGTGTTAAATGTGGGAATTTGGGGGAAAAATGTGGGATTTGGGGGGCAAAATGGGGGAATTTGGTGTGAAATGTGGGAATTTGGGGCAAAAATGTGGGATTTGGGGGGAAAATGGGGGAATTTGGGGGGAAATCGCGGGATTTTGGTGTAAAATGGGGGATTTGGGGGGCGAAATGTGGGAATTTGTGTCAAAAATTTTGGATATGGGGGGCAAAATGGGGGAATTTGGTGCAAAAATGTGGGAATTTGTTGCGAAATGTGGTAATTTGGGGCAAAAATGGGGGAATTTGGGGGAAATCGTGGGATTTTGGGGGCAAAATGTGGGAATTTGGGGCAAAAATGTGGGATTTGGGGGGCAAAATGTGGGATTTTGGTGGCGAAATGTGGGATTTTGGTGGCGAAATGTGGGAATTTGGGGCAAAAATGCGGGATTTGGGGGCAAAATGGGGGAATTTGGGTAAAAATGTGGGATTTGGGGGGCAAAATGTGGGAATTTGGTGTAAAATGTGGAAATTTGGGGCAAAATTGTGGGCTTTGGGGGGCGAAATTGGGGAATTTGGGGCAAAAATGTGGGATTTGGGGGGCAAAATGTGGGATATTGGTGTGAAATGCGGAAATTTGGGGGGAAAATGTGGGATCTGGGTGGAAATTGCAGGATTTTGGTGTAAAATGTGGGAATGCAGGGCAAAACTGTGGGATTTGGGAAGCAAAATGGGGGATTTTGGGGGAAATTGCAGGATTTGGGGGGCAAAATGTGCGGTTTTAGGGTAAAAATGTGGGATTTGGGGGGAAATCGCGGGATTTTGGGGGCAAAATGTGGGAATTTGGTGTGAAATGTGCGAATTTGGGTCAAAATTGTGGGCTTTGGGGGGCGAAATGGGGGAATTTGGGGGGAAATCGCGGGACTTTGGAAGAAAAATGCGGGATTTGGGGGGCGAAATGTGGGAATTTGGGTCAAAAATTGCGGGATTTTGATGGGCGAAAT
This sequence comes from Chlamydotis macqueenii, assembly GCF_036417535.1. Lineage (NCBI taxonomy): Eukaryota > Metazoa > Chordata > Aves > Otidiformes > Otididae > Chlamydotis > Chlamydotis macqueenii. The sequence continues at coordinate 94,312 of NW_028239178.1, forward strand.
GTGGGAATTTGGGGCAAAAATGTGGGATTTGGGGGGCGAAATGTGGGAATTTGGGTCAAAATTGTGGGCTTTGGGGGGCGAAATTGGGGAATTTGGGGCAAAAATGTGGGATTTGGGGGGCGAAATGGGGGAATTTGGTGTTAAAGTTGGGAATTCAGGGCAAAAATGTGGGATTTGGGGGGCAAAATGGGGGAATTTGGGGGGAAATCGCGGGACTTTGGAAGAGAAATGCGGGATTTGGGGGGCGAAATGTGGGAATTTGGGGCAAAAATGTGGGATTTGGGGGGCGAAATGTTGGAATTTGGGGCGAAATTGCAGGATTTGGGGGCAAAATGTGGGGTTTTAGGGTAAAAATGGGGGATTTTGGGGGAAATCGTGGGGTTTGGGGTGGCAAACTGTGGGAATTTGGTGTGAAATGTGGGAATTCAGGGCAAAAATGCGGGATTTGGGGGCAAAATGGGGGATTTTGGGGGTAAATTGTGGGATTTTGGTGCAAAATGCAGGAATTTGGGGCAAAAATGGGGGATTTGTGGGGAACTCGTGGGATTTTGGGGGCAAAATGTTGGATTTTGGTGCGAAATGCGGGGATTTGGATCAAAAATGTGGGATTTGGGGGCAAAATGGGGGAATTTGGGTTAAAATGTCGGATTTGGGGGGCGAAATTGGGGAATTTGGGGCAAAAATGTGGGATTTGGGGGGCAAAATGTGGGATATTGGTGTGAAATGCGGAAATTTGGGGGGAAAATGTGGGATTTGGGGGGAAATTGCGGGATTTTGGTGTAAAATGTGGGAATGCAGGGCAAAACTGTGGGATTTGGGAAGCAAAATGGGGGATTTGGGGGGGAAATTGCAGGATTTGGGGGGCAAAATGTGCGGTTTTAGGGTAAAAATGGGGGATTTGGGGGGAAATCGTGGGATTTTGGGGGCAAAATGTGGGAATTTGGTGTGAAATGTGCGAATTTGGGTCAAAATTGTGGGCTTTGGGGGGCGAAATGGGTGAATTTGGGGGGAAATCGCGGGACTTTGGAAGAAAAATGCGGGATTTGGGGGGCGAAATGTGGGAATTTGGGTCAAAAATGTGGGATTTGGGGGGCAAAATGTGGGAATTTGGGTCAAAAATGCGGGATTTGGGGGGCGAAATGTGGGAATTTGGGTCAAAATTGTGGGCTTTGGGGAGCGAAATGTGGGAATTTGGGGCAAAAATGTGGGATTTGGGGGGCGAAATGGGGGAATTTGGTGTTAAAGTTGGGAATTCAGGGCAAAAATGTGGGATTTGGGGGGCAAAATGGGGGAATTTGGGGGGAAATCGCGGGACTTTGGAAGAAAAATGCGGGATTTGGGGGGCGAAATGTGGGAATTTGGGTCAAAAATGTGGGATTTGGGGGGCAAAATGTGGGAATTTGGGTCAAAAATGCGGGATTTGGGGGGCGAAATGTGGGAATTTGGGTCAAAATTGTGGGCTTTGGGGGGTGAAATTGGGGAATTTGGGGCAAAAATGTGGGAATTCAGGGCAAAAATGTGGGATTTTGGGGGCGAGATGGGGGAATTTGGGGGGAAATCGCTGGATTTTGGGGCAAAATGTGAGATATTGGTGTGAAATGTGGGAATTTGGGTGAAAAATGCGGGATTTTGAGGGGGAAATTGCAGGATATTGGGGGCAAAATGTGGGGTTTTAGGTCAAAATTGGGGGATTTGGGGGGAAATTGCAGGATTTTTGGGGGCGAAATGTGGGATTTTGGTGTAAAATGTGGGGATTTGTGTCAAAAATGCGGGATTTGGGGGGCAAAACGGGGGAATTTGGGGGGAAATCACGGGATTTGGGGGCAAAAATGCGGGATTTGGTGTGAAATGCCGGAATTTGGGGCAAAATGTGGGATTTTGTTGCGAAATGCGGGAATTTGGTGCAAAGATGTGGGATTTTGGGGAAAAATTGCGGGATTTTGAGGGGGAAATTGCAGGATTTTGGGTGCAAAATGTGGGGTTTTAGGTCAAAAATGGGGGATTTTGGGGGAAATCGTGGGGTTTTGGGTGGCAAAATGTGGGTATTTGGTGTGAAATGTGGGAATTTGGGGCAAAAATACAGGATTTTGGGGGCAAAATGTGGGAATTTGGTGTTAAATGTGGGAATTCAGGGCAAAAATGCGGGATTTTGTTGTGAAATTGCAGAATTTGGGGCAAAAATGGGGGATTTTGGGGGCAAAATGTGGGATATTGGTGTGAAATGCGGAAATTTGGGGGGAAAATGTGGGATTTGGGGGGCAAAATGTGAGATTTTGGTGTAAAATGTGGGAATTCAGGTCAAAAATGTGGGATTTGCGGGGCAAAATGGGGGAATTTGGGGGGAAATCGCGGGATTTTGGGGGCAAAATTTTGGATCTTAGTGCGAAATGCAGGGATTTGGGTCAAAAATGCGGGATTTGGGGGCAAAATGGGGGAATTTGGGGAAAAAATGTGGGATTTGGGTCAAAAATGTGGGATTTTGGGGGCGAAATGTGGGAATTTGGGGCAAAAATGCAGGATTTGGGGCAAAAATGTGGGATTTGGGGGGCAAAATGTGGGAATTTAGGGGGAATCGCGGGATTTTGGTGTAAAATGTGGGAATTCGGGGGGTAAAATGGGGGAATTTGGGGGGAAATCGCGGTATTTTGGGGGCAAAATGGGGGGTTTTGGTGCGAAATGCGGGGATTTGGGTCCAAAATGCGGGATTTGGGTCAAAAATGTGGGATTTTGGTGGTGAAATGGGGGATTTTGGTGTAAAATGTTGGAATTTGGGGCAAAAATGTGGGATTTTGGTGTAAAATGCAGGAATTTGGGGCAAAAATGCGGGATTTGGGGGGCGAAATTGCAGAATTTGGGGCAAAAATGGGGGATTTTGGGGGCAAAATGTGGGATATTGGTGTGAAATGCGGAAATTTGGGGGAAAAATGTGGGATTTGGGGGGAAATTGCGGGATTTTGGTGTAAAATGTGGGAATGCAGGGCAAAACTGTGGGATTTGGGAAGCAAAATGGGGGATTTTTGGGGGAAATTGCAGGATTTTGGGGGCAAAATGTAGGGTTTTAGGTCAAAAATGGGGGGTTTTGGGGGAAATCGTGGGATTTTGGGGGCGAAATGTGGGATTTGGGTGTAAAATGAGGGGATTTGTGTCAAAAATGCGGGATTTGGAAGGCAAAACGGGGGAATTTGGGGGGAAATCACGGGATTTGGGGCAAAAATGTGGGATTTTGGTGCGAAATGCGGGAATTTGGGGCAAAACGTGGGATTTTGGTGCAAATTGCGGGAATTTGGTGCAAAGATGTGGGATTTTGGAGAAAAATTGCGGGATTTTGAGGGGGAAAATGCAGGATTTTGGGTGCAAAATGTGGGGTTTTAGGTCAAAAATGGGGGGTTTTGGGGGAAATCTTCAGATTTTGGGGGCGAAATGTGGGATTTTGGTGTAAAATGTGGGGATTTGTGTCAAAAATGCAGGATTTGGGGGGCAAAATGTGGGAATTTGGGGGAAAATCGTGGGATTTGGGGGGCAAAATGTGGGATTTTGGTGCAAAATGCAGGAATTTGGTGCAAAAATGTGGGATTTTGGGGTCAAAATGTGGGATTTTGGTGCAAAATGCAGGAATTTGGGGCAAAACCGGGGGATTTTGGGGGAAGTCGCGGGATTTTGGGGGCAAAATGTGGGATATTGGTGTTAAATGTGGGAATTTGGGGGAAAAATGTGGGATTTGGGGGGCAAAATGGGGGAATTTCGTGTGAAATGTGGGAATTTGGGGCAAAAATGTGGGATTTGGGGGGAAAATGGGGGAATTTGGGGGGAAATCGCGGGATTTTGGTGTAAAATGGGGGATTTGGGGGGCGAAATGTGGGAATTTGTGTCAAAAATTTTGGATATGGGGGGCAAAATGGGGGAATTTGGTGCAAAAATGTGGGAATTTGTTGCGAAATGTGGTAATTTGGGGCAAAAATGGGGGAATTTGGGGGAAATCGTGGGATTTTGGGGGCAAAATGTGGGAATTTGGGGCAAAAATGTGGGATTTGGGGGGCAAAATGTGGGATTTTGGTGGCGAAATGTGGGATTTTGGTGGCGAAATGTGGGAATTTGGGGCAAAAATGTGGGATTTGGGGGCAAAATGGGGGAATTTGGGTAAAAAATGTGGGATTTGGGGGGCAAAATGTGGGAATTTGGTGTAAAATGTGGAAATTTGGGTCAAAATTGTGGGCTTTGGGGGGCGAAATTGGGGAATTTGGGGCAAAAATGTGGGATTTGGGGGGCAAAATGTGGGAATTTGGTGTAAAATGTGGGAATTTGGGGCAAAATTGTGGGCTTTGGGGGGCGAAATTGGGGAATTTGGGGCAAAAATGTGGGATTTGGGGGGCAAAATGTGGGATATTGGTGTGAAATGCGGAAATTTGGGGGGAAAATGTGGGATCTGGGGGGAAATTGCGGGATTTTGGTGTAAAATGTGGGAATGCAGGGCAAAACTGTGGGATTTGGGAAGCAAAATGGGGGATTTTGGGGGAAATTGCAGGATTTGGGGGGCAAAATGTGCGGTTTTAGGGTAAAAATGGGGGATTTGGGGGGAAATCGCGGGATTTTGGGGGCAAAATGTGGGAATTTGGTGTGAAATGTGCGAATTTGGGTCAAAATTGTGGGCTTTGGGGGGCGAAATGGGTGAATTTGGGGGGAAGTCGCGGGACTTTGGAAGAAAAATGCGGGATTTGGGGGGCGAAATGTGGGAATTTGGGTCAAAAATGTGGGATTTGGGGGGCAAAATGTGGGAATTTGGGTCAAAATTGTGGGCTTTGGGGAGCGAAATGTGGGAATTTGGGGCAAAAATGTGGGATTTGGGGGGCGAAATGGGGGAATTTGGGGGGAAATTGCGGGACTTTGGAAGAAAAATGTGGGATTTGGGTGGCGAAATGTGGGAATTTGGGTCGAAAATGTGGGATTTTGGGGGGAAATGTGGGATATTGGTGTGAAATGTGGGAATTGGGGGCAAAAATGCGGGATTTGGGGGGCAAAATTGGGGATTTTGGGGGGAAATGCGGGGATTTGGGTCAAAAATGCGGGATTTGGGGGGCGAAATGGGGGAATTTGGGGCAAAAATGCGGGATTTTGTTGTGAAATTGCAGAATTTGGGTCAAAAATGGGGGATTTTGGGGGCAAAATGTGGGATATTGGTGTGAAATGCGGAAATTTGGGGGGAAAATGTGGGATTTGGGGGGAAATTGCAGGATTTTGGTGTAAAATGTGGGAATGCAGGGCAAAACTGTGGGATTTGGGAAGCAAAATGGGGGATTTTGGGGGGAAATTGCAGGATTTTGGGGGCAAAATGTAGGGTTTTAGGTCAAAAATGGGGGCTTTTGGGGGAAATTGCAAAATTTTGGGGGCGAAATGTGGGATTTGGGTGTAAAATGTGGGAATTTGGGGCAAAAATGCAGGATTTGGGGCAAAAATGTGGGATTTGGGGGGCAAAATGTGGGAATTTAGGGGGAATCGCGGGATTTTGGTGTAAAATGTGGGAATTCGGGGGGTAAAATGGGGGAATTTGGGGGGAAATCGCGGTATTTTGGGGGCAAAATGGGGGGTTTTGGTGCGAAATGCGGGGATTTGGGTCCAAAATGCGGGATTTGGGTCAAAAATGTGGGATTTTGGGGGTGAAATGGGGGATTTTGGTGTAAAATGTTGGAATTTGGGGCAAAAATGTGGGATTTTGGTGTAAAATGCAGGAATTTGGGGCAAAAATGCGGGATTTGGGGGGCGAAATTGCAGAATTTGGGGCAAAAATGGGGGATTTTGGGGGCAAAATGTGGGATATTGGTGTGAAATGCGGAAATTTGGGGGAAAAATGTGGGATTTGGGGGGAAATTGCGGGATTTTGGTGTAAAATGTGGGAATGCAGGGCAAAACTGTGGGATTTGGGAAGCAAAATGGGGGATTTTTGGGGGAAATTGCAGGATTTTGGGGGCAAAATGTAGGGTTTTAGGTCAAAAATGGGGGGTTTTGGGGGAAATCGTGGGATTTTGGGGGCAGAATGTGGGATTTGGGTGTAAAATGTGGGGATTTGTGTCAAAAATGCGGGATTTGGAAGGCAAAACGGGGGAATTTGGGGGGAAATCACGGGATTTGGGGCAAAAATGTGGGATTTTGGTGCGAAATGCGGGAATTTGGGGCAAAACGTGGGATTTTGGTGCAAATTGCGGGAATTTGGTGCAAAGATGTGGGATTTTGGAGAAAAATTGCGGGATTTTGAGGGGGAAAATGCAGGATTTTGGGTGCAAAATGTGGGGTTTTAGGTCAAAAATGGGGGGTTTTGGGGGAAATCGTCAGATTCTGGGGGCGAAATGTGGGATTTTGGTGTAAAATGTGGGGATTTGTGTCAAAACTGCAGGATTTGGGGGGCAAAATGTGGGAATTTGGGGGAAAATCGTGGGATTTGGGGGGCAAAATGTGGGATTTTGGTGCAAAATGCAGGAATTTGGTGCAAAAATGTGGGATTTTGGGGTCAAAATGTGGGATTTTGGTGCAAAATGCAGGAATTTGGGGCAAAAACGGGGGATTTTGGGGGAAGTCGCGGGATTTTGGGGGCAAAATGTGGGATATTGGTGTTAAATGTGGGAATTTGGGGGAAAAATGTGGGATTTGGGGGGCAAAATGGGGGAATTTGGTGTGAAATGTGGGAATTTGGGGCAAAAATGTGGGATTTGGGGGGAAAATGGGGGAATTTGGGGGGAAATCGCGGGATTTTGGTGTAAAATGGGGGATTTGGGGGGCGAAATGTGGGAATTTGTGTCAAAAATTTTGGATATGGGGGGCAAAATGGGGGAATTTGGTGCAAAAATGTGGGAATTTGTTGCGAAATGTGGTAATTTGGGGCAAAAATGGGGGAATTTGGGGGAAATCGTGGGATTTTGGGGGCAAAATGTGGGAATTTGGGGCAAAAATGTGGGATTTGGGGGGCAAAATGTGGGATTTTGGTGGCGAAATGTGGGATTTTGGTGGCGAAATGTGGGAATTTGGGGCAAAAATGCGGGATTTGGGGGCAAAATGGGGGAATTTGGGTAAAAATGTGGGATTTGGGGGGCAAAATGTGGGAATTTGGTGTAAAATGTGGAAATTTGGGGCAAAATTGTGGGCTTTGGGGGGCGAAATTGGGGAATTTGGGGCAAAAATGTGGGATTTGGGGGGCAAAATGTGGGATATTGGTGTGAAATGCGGAAATTTGGGGGGAAAATGTGGGATCTGGGTGGAAATTGCAGGATTTTGGTGTAAAATGTGGGAATGCAGGGCAAAACTGTGGGATTTGGGAAGCAAAATGGGGGATTTTGGGGGAAATTGCAGGATTTTGGGGGCAAAATGTGCGGTTTTAGGGTAAAAATGTGGGATTTGGGGGGAAATCGCGGGATTTTGGGGGCAAAATGTGGGAATTTGGTGTGAAATGTGCGAATTTGGGTCAAAATTGTGGGCTTTGGGGGGCGAAATGGGGGAATTTGGGGGGAAATCGCGGGACTTTGGAAGAAAAATGCGGGATTTGGGGGGCGAAATGTGGGAATTTGGGTCAAAAATTGCGGGATTTTGATGGGCGAAATGTGGGAATTTGGGGCAAAAATGTGGGATTTGGGGGGCGAAATGTGGGAATTTGGGTCAAAATTGTGGGCTTTGGGGGGCGAAATTGGGGAATTTGGGGCAAAAATGTGGGATTTGGGGGGCGAAATGGGGGAATTTGGTGTTAAAGTTGGGAATTCAGGGCAAAAATGTGGGATTTGGGGGGCAAAATGGGGGAATTTGGGGGGAAATCGCGGGACTTTGGAAGAGAAATGCGGGATTTGGGGGGCGAAATGTGGGAATTTGGGGCAAAAATGTGGGATTTGGGGGGCGAAATGTTGGAATTTGGGGCGAAATTGCAGGATTTGGGGGCAAAATGTGGGGTTTTAGGGTAAAAATGGGGGATTTTGGGGGAAATCGTGGGGTTTGGGGTGGCAAACTGTGGGAATTTGGTGTGAAATGTGGGAATTCAGGGCAAAAATGCGGGATTTGGGGGCAAAATGGGGGATTTTGGGGGTAAATTGTGGGATTTTGGTGCAAAATGCAGGAATTTGGGGCAAAAATGGGGGATTTGTGGGGAACTCGTGGGATTTTGGGGGCAAAATGTTGGATTTTGGTGCGAAATGCGGGGATTTGGATCAAAAATGTGGGATTTGGGGGCAAAATGGGGGAATTTGGGTTAAAATGTCGGATTTGGGGGGCGAAATTGGGGAATTTGGGGCAAAAATGTGGGATTTGGGGGGCAAAATGTGGGATATTGGTGTGAAATGCGGAAATTTGGGGGGAAAATGTGGGATTTGGGGGGAAATTGCGGGATTTTGGTGTAAAATGTGGGAATGCAGGGCAAAACTGTGGGATTTGGGAAGCAAAATGGGGGATTTGGGGGGGAAATTGCAGGATTTGGGGGGCAAAATGTGCGGTTTTAGGGTAAAAATGGGGGATTTGGGGGGAAATCGTGGGATTTTGGGGGCAAAATGTGGGAATTTGGTGTGAAATGTGCGAATTTGGGTCAAAATTGTGGGCTTTGGGGGGCGAAATGGGGGAATTTGGGGGGAAATCGCGGGACTTTGGAAGAAAAATGCGGGATTTGGGGGGCGAAATGTGGGAATTTGGGTCAAAAATGTGGGATTTGGGGGGCAAAATGTGGGAATTTGGGTCAAAAATGCGGGATTTGGGGGGCGAAATGTGGGAATTTGGGTCAAAATTGTGGGCTTTGGGGAGCGAAATGTGGGAATTTGGGGCAAAAATGTGGGATTTGGGGGGCGAAATGGGGGAATTTGGTGTTAAAGTTGGGAATTCAGGGCAAAAATGTGGGATTTGGGGGGCAAAATGGGGGAATTTGGGGGGAAATCGCGGGACTTTGGAAGAAAAATGCGGGATTTGGGGGGCGAAATGTGGGAATTTGGGTCAAAAATGTGGGATTTGGGGGGCAAAATGTGGGAATTTGGGTCAAAAATGCGGGATTTGGGGGGCGAAATGTGGGAATTTGGGTCAAAATTGTGGGCTTTGGGTGGTGAAATTGGGGAATTTGGGGCAAAAATGTGGGAATTCAGGGCAAAAATGTGGGATTTTGGGGGCGAGATGGGGGAATTTGGGGGGAAATCGCTGGATTTTGGGGCAAAATGTGAGATATTGGTGTGAAATGTGGGAATTTGGGTGAAAAATGCGGGATTTTGAGGGGGAAATTGCAGGATATTGGGGGCAAAATGTGGGGTTTTAGGTCAAAATTGGGGGATTTGGGGGGAAATTGCAGGATTTTTGGGGGCGAAATGTGGGATTTTGGTGTAAAATGTGGGGATTTGTGTCAAAAATGCGGGATTTGGGGGGCAAAACGGGGGAATTTGGGGGGAAATCACGGGATTTGGGGGCAAAAATGTGGGAATTTGGTGTGAAATGCCGGAATTTGGGGCAAAATGTGGGATTTTGTTGCGAAATGCGGGAATTTGGTGCAAAGATGTGGGATTTTGGGGAAAAATTGCGGGATTTTGAGGGGGAAATTGCAGGATTTTGGGTGCAAAATGTGGGGTTTTAGGTCAAAAATGGGGGATTTTGGGGGAAATCGTGGGGTTTTGGGTGGCAAAATGTGGGTATTTGGTGTGAAATGTGGGAATTTGGGGCAAAAATACAGGATTTTGGGGGCAAAATGTGGGAATTTGGTGTTAAATGTGGGAATTCAGGGCAAAAATGCGGGATTTTGTTGTGAAATTGCAGAATTTGGGGCAAAAATGGGGGATTTTGGGGGCAAAATGTGGGATATTGGTGTGAAATGCGGAAATTTGGGGGGAAAATGTGGGATTTGGGGGGCAAAATGTGAGATTTTGGTGTAAAATGTGGGAATTCAGGTCAAAAATGTGGGATTTGCGGGGCAAAATGGGGGAATTTGGGGGGAAATCGCGGGATTTTGGGGGCAAAATTTTGGATCTTAGTGCGAAATGCAGGGATTTGGGTCAAAAATGCGGGATTTGGGGGCAAAATGGGGGAATTTGGGGAAAAAATGTGGGATTTGGGTCAAAAATGTGGGATTTTGGGGGCGAAATGTGGGAATTTGGGGCAAAAATGCAGGATTTGGGGCAAAAATGTGGGATTTGGGGGGCAAAATGTGGGAATTTAGGGGGAATCGCGGGATTTTGGTGTAAAATGTGGGAATTCGGGGGGTAAAATGGGGGAATTTGGGGGGAAATCGCGGTATTTTGGGGGCAAAATGGGGGGTTTTGGTGCGAAATGCGGGGATTTGGGTCCAAAATGCGGGATTTGGGTCAAAAATGTGGGATTTTGGGGGTGAAATGGGGGATTTTGGTGTAAAATGTTGGAATTTGGGGCAAAAATGTGGGATTTTGGTGTAAAATGCAGGAATTTGGGGCAAAAATGCGGGATTTGGGGGGCGAAATTGCAGAATTTGGGGCAAAAATGGGGGATTTTGGGGGCAAAATGTGGGATATTGGTGTGAAATGCGGAAATTTGGGGGAAAAATGTGGGATTTGGGGGGAAATTGCGGGATTTTGGTGTAAAATGTGGGAATGCAGGGCAAAACTGTGGGATTTGGGAAGCAAAATGGGGGATTTTTGGGGGAAATTGCAGGATTTTGGGGGCAAAATGTAGGGTTTTAGGTCAAAAATGGGGGGTTTTGGGGGAAATCGTGGGATTTTGGGGGCGAAATGTGGGATTTGGGTGTAAAATGAGGGGATTTGTGTCAAAAATGCGGGATTTGGAAGGCAAAACGGGGGAATTTGGGGGGAAATCACGGGATTTGGGGCAAAAATGTGGGATTTTGGTGCGAAATGCGGGAATTTGGGGCAAAACGTGGGATTTTGGTGCAAATTGCGGGAATTTGGTGCAAAGATGTGGGATTTTGGAGAAAAATTGCGGGATTTTGAGGGGGAAAATGCAGGATTTTGGGTGCAAAATGTGGGGTTTTAGGTCAAAAATGGGGGGTTTTGGGGGAAATCTTCAGATTTTGGGGGCGAAATGTGGGATTTTGGTGTAAAATGTGGGGATTTGTGTCAAAACTGCAGGATTTGGGGGGCAAAATGTGGGAATTTGGGGGAAAATCGTGGGATTTGGGGGGCAAAATGTGGGATTTTGGTGCAAAATGCAGGAATTTGGTGCAAAAATGTGGGATTTTGGGGTCAAAATGTGGGATTTTGGTGCAAAATGCAGGAATTTGGGGCAAAACCGGGGGATTTTGGGGGAAGTCGCGGGATTTTGGGGGCAAAATGTGGGATATTGGTGTTAAATGTGGGAATTTGGGGGAAAAATGTGGGATTTGGGGGGCAAAATGGGGGAATTTCGTGTGAAATGTGGGAATTTGGGGCAAAAATGTGGGATTTGGGGGGAAAATGGGGGAATTTGGGGGGAAATCGCGGGATTTTGGTGTAAAATGGGGGATTTGGGGGGCGAAATGTGGGAATTTGTGTCAAAAATTTTGGATATGGGGGGCAAAATGGGGGAATTTGGTGCAAAAATGTGGGAATTTGTTGCGAAATGTGGTAATTTGGGGCAAAAATGGGGGAATTTGGGGGAAATCGTGGGATTTTGGGGGCAAAATGTGGGAATTTGGGGCAAAAATGTGGGATTTGGGGGGCAAAATGTGGGATTTTGGTGGCGAAATGTGGGATTTTGGTGGCGAAATGTGGGAATTTGGGGCAAAAATGTGGGATTTGGGGGCAAAATGGGGGAATTTGGGTAAAAAATGTGGGATTTGGGGGGCAAAATGTGGGAATTTGGTGTAAAATGTGGAAATTTGGGGCAAAATTGTGGGCTTTGGGGGGCGAAATTGGGGAATTTGGGGCAAAAATGTGGGATTTGGGGGGCAAAATGTGGGATATTGGTGTGAAATGCGGAAATTTGGGGGGAAAATGTGGGATCTGGGTGGAAATTGCAGGATTTTGGTGTAAAATGTGGGAATGCAGGGCAAAACTGTGGGATTTGGGAAGCAAAATGGGGGATTTTGGGGGAAATTGCAGGATTTGGGGGGCAAAATGTGCGGTTTTAGGGTAAAAATGTGGGATTTGGGGGGAAATCGCGGGATTTTGGGGGCAAAATGTGGGAATTTGGTGTGAAATGTGCGAATTTGGGTCAAAATTGTGGGCTTTGGGGGGCGAAATGGGGGAATTTGGGGGGAAATCGCGGGACTTTGGAAGAAAAATGCGGGATTTGGGGGGCGAAATGTGGGAATTTGGGTCAAAAATTGCGGGATTTTGATGGGCGAAATGTGGGAATTTGGGGCAAAAATGTGGGATTTGGGGGGCGAAATGTGGGAATTTGGGTCAAAATTGTGGGCTTTGGGGGGCGAAATTGGGGAATTTGGGGCAAAAATGTGGGATTTGGGGGGCGAAATGGGGGAATTTGGTGTTAAAGTTGGGAATTCAGGGCAAAAATGTGGGATTTGGGGGGCAAAATGGGGGAATTTGGGGGGAAATCGCGGGACTTTGGAAGAGAAATGCGGGATTTGGGGGGCGAAATGTGGGAATTTGGGGCAAAAATGTGGGATTTGGGGGGCGAAATGTTGGAATTTGGGGCGAAATTGCAGGATTTGGGGGCAAAATGTGGGGTTTTAGGGTAAAAATGGGGGATTTTGGGGGAAATCGTGGGGTTTGGGGTGGCAAACTGTGGGAATTTGGTGTGAAATGTGGGAATTCAGGGCAAAAATGTGGGATTTGGGGGGCAAAATGGGGGAATTTGGGGGGAAATCGCGGGACTTTGGAAGAAAAATGCGGGATTTGGGGGGCGAAATGTGGGAATTTGGGTCAAAAATGTGGGATTTGGGGGGCAAAATGTGGGAATTTGGGTCAAAAATGCGGGATTTGGGGGGCGAAATGTGGGAATTTGGGTCAAAATTGTGGGCTTTGGGGGGTGAAATTGGGGAATTTGGGGCAAAAATGTGGGAATTCAGGGCAAAAATGTGGGATTTTGGGGGCGAGATGGGGGAATTTGGGGGGAAATCGCTGGATTTTGGGGCAAAATGTGAGATATTGGTGTGAAATGTGGGAATTTGGGTGAAAAATGCGGGATTTTGAGGGGGAAATTGCAGGATATTGGGGGCAAAATGTGGGGTTTTAGGTCAAAATTGGGGGATTTGGGGGGAAATTGCAGGATTTTTGGGGGCGAAATGTGGGATTTTGGTGTAAAATGTGGGGATTTGTGTCAAAAATGCGGGATTTGGGGGGCAAAACGGGGGAATTTGGGGGGAAATCACGGGATTTGGGGGCAAAAATGTGGGAATTTGGTGTGAAATGCCGGAATTTGGGGCAAAATGTGGGATTTTGTTGCGAAATGCGGGAATTTGGTGCAAAGATGTGGGATTTTGGGGAAAAATTGCGGGATTTTGAGGGGGAAATTGCAGGATTTTGGGTGCAAAATGTGGGGTTTTAGGTCAAAAATGGGGGATTTTGGGGGAAATCGTGGGGTTTTGGGTGGCAAAATGTGGGTATTTGGTGTGAAATGTGGGAATTTGGGGCAAAAATACAGGATTTTGGGGGCAAAATGTGGGAATTTGGTGTTAAATGTGGGAATTCAGGGCAAAAATGCGGGATTTTGTTGTGAAATTGCAGAATTTGGGGCAAAAATGGGGGATTTTGGGGGCAAAATGTGGGATATTGGTGTGAAATGCGGAAATTTGGGGGGAAAATGTGGGATTTGGGGGGCAAAATGTGAGATTTTGGTGTAAAATGTGGGAATTCAGGTCAAAAATGTGGGATTTGCGGGGCAAAATGGGGGAATTTGGGGGGAAATCGCGGGATTTTGGGGGCAAAATTTTGGATCTTAGTGCGAAATGCAGGGATTTGGGTCAAAAATGCGGGATTTGGGGGCAAAATGGGGGAATTTGGGGAAAAAATGTGGGATTTGGGTCAAAAATGTGGGATTTTGGGGGCGAAATGTGGGAATTTGGGGCAAAAATGCAGGATTTGGGGCAAAAATGTGGGATTTGGGGGGCAAAATGTGGGAATTTAGGGGGAATCGCGGGATTTTGGTGTAAAATGTGGGAATTCGGGGGGTAAAATGGGGGAATTTGGGGGGAAATCGCGGTATTTTGGGGGCAAAATGGGGGGTTTTGGTGCGAAATGCGGGGATTTGGGTCCAAAATGCGGGATTTGGGTCAAAAATGTGGGATTTTGGGGGTGAAATGGGGGATTTTGGTGTAAAATGTTGGAATTTGGGGCAAAAATGTGGGATTTTGGTGTAAAATGCAGGAATTTGGGGCAAAAATGCGGGATTTGGGGGGCGAAATTGCAGAATTTGGGGCAAAAATGGGGGATTTTGGGGGCAAAATGTGGGATATTGGTGTGAAATGCGGAAATTTGGGGGAAAAATGTGGGATTTGGGGGGAAATTGCGGGATTTTGGTGTAAAATGTGGGAATGCAGGGCAAAACTGTGGGATTTGGGAAGCAAAATGGGGGATTTTGGGGGGAAATTGCAGGATTTTGGGGGCAAAATGTAGGGTTTTAGGTCAAAAATGGGGGGTTTTGGGGGAAATCGTGGGATTTTGGGGGCGAAATGTGGGATTTGGGTGTAAAATGAGGGGATTTGTGTCAAAAATGCGGGATTTGGAAGGCAAAACGGGGGAATTTGGGGGGAAATCACGGGATTTGGGGCAAAAATGTGGGATTTTGGTGCGAAATGCGGGAATTTGGGGCAAAACGTGGGATTTTGGTGCAAATTGCGGGAATTTGGTGCAAAGATGTGGGATTTTGGAGAAAAATTGCGGGATTTTGAGGGGGAAAATGCAGGATTTTGGGTGCAAAATGTGGGGTTTTAGGTCAAAAATGGGGGGTTTTGGGGGAAATCTTCAGATTTTGGGGGCGAAATGTGGGATTTTGGTGTAAAATGTGGGGATTTGTGTCAAAACTGCAGGATTTGGGGGGCAAAATGTGGGAATTTGGGGGAAAATCGTGGGATTTGGGGGGCAAAATGTGGGATTTTGGTGCAAAATGCAGGAATTTGGTGCAAAAATGTGGGATTTTGGGGTCAAAATGTGGGATTTTGGTGCAAAATGCAGGAATTTGGGGCAAAACCGGGGGATTTTGGGGGAAGTCGCGGGATTTTGGGGGCAAAATGTGGGATATTGGTGTTAAATGTGGGAATTTGGGGGAAAAATGTGGGATTTGGGGGGCAAAATGGGGGAATTTGGTGTGAAATGTGGGAATTTGGGGCAAAAATGTGGGATTTGGGGGGAAAATGGGGGAATTTGGGGGGAAATCGCGGGATTTTGGTGTAAAATGGGGGATTTGGGGGGCGAAATGTGGGAATTTGTGTCAAAAATTTTGGATATGGGGGGCAAAATGGGGGAATTTGGTGCAAAAATGTGGGAATTTGTTGCGAAATGTGGTAATTTGGGGCAAAAATGGGGGAATTTGGGGGAAATCGTGGGATTTTGGGGGCAAAATGTGGGAATTTGGGGCAAAAATGTGGGATTTGGGGGGCAAAATGTGGGATTTTGGTGGCGAAATGTGGGATTTTGGTGGCGAAATGTGGGAATTTGGGGCAAAAATGCGGGATTTGGGGGCAAAATGGGGGAATTTGGGTAAAAATGTGGGATTTGGGGGGCAAAATGTGGGAATTTGGTGTAAAATGTGGAAATTTGGGTCAAAATTGTGGGCTTTGGGGGGCGAAATTGGGGAATTTGGGGCAAAAATGTGGGATTTGGGGGGCAAAATGTGGGATATTGGTGTGAAATGCGGAAATTTGGGGGGAAAATGTGGGATCTGGGTGGAAATTGCAGGATTTTGGTGTAAAATGTGGGAATGCAGGGCAAAACTGTGGGATTTGGGAAGCAAAATGGGGGATTTTGGGGGAAATTGCAGGATTTGGGGGGCAAAATGTGCGGTTTTAGGGTAAAAATGTGGGATTTGGGGGGAAATCGCGGGATTTTGGGGGCAAAATGTGGGAATTTGGTGTGAAATGTGCGAATTTGGGTCAAAATTGTGGGCTTTGGGGGGCGAAATGGGGGAATTTGGGGGGAAATCGCGGGACTTTGGAAGAAAAATGCGGGATTTGGGGGGCGAAATGTGGGAATTTGGGTCAAAAATTGCGGGATTTTGATGGGCGAAATGTGGGAATTTGGGGCAAAAATGTGGGATTTGGGGGGCGAAATGTGGGAATTTGGGTCAAAATTGTGGGCTTTGGGGGGCGAAATTGGGGAATTTGGGGCAAAAATGTGGGATTTGGGGGGCGAAATGGGGGAATTTGGTGTTAAAGTTGGGAATTCAGGGCAAAAATGTGGGATTTGGGGGGCAAAATGGGGGAATTTGGGGGGAAATCGCGGGACTTTGGAAGAGAAATGCGGGATTTGGGGGGCGAAATGTGGGAATTTGGGGCAAAAATGTGGGATTTGGGGGGCGAAATGTTGGAATTTGGGGCGAAATTGCAGGATTTGGGGGCAAAATGTGGGGTTTTAGGGTAAAAATGGGGGATTTTGGGGGAAATCGTGGGGTTTGGGGTGGCAAACTGTGGGAATTTGGTGTGAAATGTGGGAATTCAGGGCAAAAATGCGGGATTTGGGGGCAAAATGGGGGATTTTGGGGGTAAATTGTGGGATTTTGGTGCAAAATGCAGGAATTTGGGGCAAAAATGGGGGATTTGTGGGGAACTCGTGGGATTTTGGGGGCAAAATGTTGGATTTTGGTGCGAAATGCGGGGATTTGGATCAAAAATGTGGGATTTGGGGGCAAAATGGGGGAATTTGGGTTAAAATGTCGGATTTGGGGGGCGAAATTGGGGAATTTGGGGCAAAAATGTGGGATTTGGGGGGCAAAATGTGGGATATTGGTGTGAAATGCGGAAATTTGGGGGGAAAATGTGGGATTTGGGGGGAAATTGCGGGATTTTGGTGTAAAATGTGGGAATGCAGGGCAAAACTGTGGGATTTGGGAAGCAAAATGGGGGATTTGGGGGGGAAATTGCAGGATTTGGGGGGCAAAATGTGCGGTTTTAGGGTAAAAATGGGGGATTTGGGGGGAAATCGTGGGATTTTGGGGGCAAAATGTGGGAATTTGGTGTGAAATGTGCGAATTTGGGTCAAAATTGTGGGCTTTGGGGGGCGAAATGGGTGAATTTGGGGGGAAATCGCGGGACTTTGGAAGAAAAATGCGGGATTTGGGGGGCGAAATGTGGGAATTTGGGTCAAAAATGTGGGATTTGGGGGGCAAAATGTGGGAATTTGGGTCAAAAATGCGGGATTTGGGGGGCGAAATGTGGGAATTTGGGTCAAAATTGTGGGCTTTGGGGAGCGAAATGTGGGAATTTGGGGCAAAAATGTGGGATTTGGGGGGCGAAATGGGGGAATTTGGTGTTAAAGTTGGGAATTCAGGGCAAAAATGTGGGATTTGGGGGGCAAAATGGGGGAATTTGGGGGGAAATCGCGGGACTTTGGAAGAAAAATGCGGGATTTGGGGGGCGAAATGTGGGAATTTGGGTCAAAAATGTGGGATTTGGGGGGCAAAATGTGGGAATTTGGGTCAAAAATGCGGGATTTGGGGGGCGAAATGTGGGAATTTGGGTCAAAATTGTGGGCTTTGGGTGGTGAAATTGGGGAATTTGGGGCAAAAATGTGGGAATTCAGGGCAAAAATGTGGGATTTTGGGGGCGAGATGGGGGAATTTGGGGGGAAATCGCTGGATTTTGGGGCAAAATGTGAGATATTGGTGTGAAATGTGGGAATTTGGGTGAAAAATGCGGGATTTTGAGGGGGAAATTGCAGGATATTGGGGGCAAAATGTGGGGTTTTAGGTCAAAATTGGGGGATTTGGGGGGAAATTGCAGGATTTTTGGGGGCGAAATGTGGGATTTTGGTGTAAAATGTGGGGATTTGTGTCAAAAATGCGGGATTTGGGGGGCAAAACGGGGGAATTTGGGGGGAAATCACGGGATTTGGGGGCAAAAATGTGGGAATTTGGTGTGAAATGCCGGAATTTGGGGCAAAATGTGGGATTTTGTTGCGAAATGCGGGAATTTGGTGCAAAGATGTGGGATTTTGGGGAAAAATTGCGGGATTTTGAGGGGGAAATTGCAGGATTTTGGGTGCAAAATGTGGGGTTTTAGGTCAAAAATGGGGGATTTTGGGGGAAATCGTGGGGTTTTGGGTGGCAAAATGTGGGTATTTGGTGTGAAATGTGGGAATTTGGGGCAAAAATACAGGATTTTGGGGGCAAAATGTGGGAATTTGGTGTTAAATGTGGGAATTCAGGGCAAAAATGCGGGATTTTGTTGTGAAATTGCAGAATTTGGGGCAAAAATGGGGGATTTTGGGGGCAAAATGTGGGATATTGGTGTGAAATGCGGAAATTTGGGGGGAAAATGTGGGATTTGGGGGGCAAAATGTGAGATTTTGGTGTAAAATGTGGGAATTCAGGTCAAAAATGTGGGATTTACGGGGCAAAATGGGGGAATTTGGGGGGAAATCGCGGGATTTTGGGGGCAAAATTTTGGATCTTAGTGCGAAATGCAGGGATTTGGGTCAAAAATGCGGGATTTGGGGGCAAAATGGGGGAATTTGGGGAAAAAATGTGGGATTTGGGTCAAAAATGTGGGATTTTGGGGGCGAAATGTGGGAATTTGGGGCAAAAATGCAGGATTTGGGGCAAAAATGTGGGATTTGGGGGGCAAAATGTGGGAATTTAGGGGGAATCGCGGGATTTTGGTGTAAAATGTGGGAATTCGGGGGGTAAAATGGGGGAATTTGGGGGGAAATCGCGGTATTTTGGGGGCAAAATGGGGGGTTTTGGTGCGAAATGCGGGGATTTGGGTCCAAAATGCGGGATTTGGGTCAAAAATGTGGGATTTTGGGGGTGAAATGGGGGATTTTGGTGTAAAATGTTGGAATTTGGGGCAAAAATGTGGGATTTTGGTGTAAAATGCAGGAATTTGGGGCAAAAATGCGGGATTTGGGGGGCGAAATTGCAGAATTTGGGGCAAAAATGGGGGATTTTGGGGGCAAAATGTGGGATATTGGTGTGAAATGCGGAAATTTGGGGGAAAAATGTGGGATTTGGGGGGAAATTGCGGGATTTTGGTGTAAAATGTGGGAATGCAGGGCAAAACTGTGGGATTTGGGAAGCAAAATGGGGGATTTTTGGGGGAAATTGCAGGATTTTGGGGGCAAAATGTAGGGTTTTAGGTCAAAAATGGGGGGTTTTGGGGGAAATCGTGGGATTTTGGGGGCGAAATGTGGGATTTGGGTGTAAAATGAGGGGATTTGTGTCAAAAATGCGGGATTTGGAAGGCAAAACGGGGGAATTTGGGGGGAAATCACGGGATTTGGGGCAAAAATGTGGGATTTTGGTGCGAAATGCGGGAATTTGGGGCAAAACGTGGGATTTTGGTGCAAATTGCGGGAATTTGGTGCAAAGATGTGGGATTTTGGAGAAAAATTGCGGGATTTTGAGGGGGAAAATGCAGGATTTTGGGTGCAAAATGTGGGGTTTTAGGTCAAAAATGGGGGGTTTTGGGGGAAATCTTCAGATTTTGGGGGCGAAATGTGGGATTTTGGTGTAAAATGTGGGGATTTGTGTCAAAACTGCAGGATTTGGGGGGCAAAATGTGGGAATTTGGGGGAAAATCGTGGGATTTGGGGGGCAAAATGTGGGATTTTGGTGCAAAATGCAGGAATTTGGTGCAAAAATGTGGGATTTTGGGGTCAAAATGTGGGATTTTGGTGCAAAATGCAGGAATTTGGGGCAAAACCGGGGGATTTTGGGGGAAGTCGCGGGATTTTGGGGGCAAAATGTGGGATATTGGTGTTAAATGTGGGAATTTGGGGGAAAAATGTGGGATTTGGGGGGCAAAATGGGGGAATTTCGTGTGAAATGTGGGAATTTGGGGCAAAAATGTGGGATTTGGGGGGAAAATGGGGGAATTTGGGGGGAAATCGCGGGATTTTGGTGTAAAATGGGGGATTTGGGGGGCGAAATGTGGGAATTTGTGTCAAAAATTTTGGATATGGGGGGCAAAATGGGGGAATTTGGTGCAAAAATGTGGGAATTTGTTGCGAAATGTGGTAATTTGGGGCAAAAATGGGGGAATTTGGGGGAAATCGTGGGATTTTGGGGGCAAAATGTGGGAATTTGGGGCAAAAATGTGGGATTTGGGGGGCAAAATGTGGGATTTTGGTGGCGAAATGTGGGATTTTGGTGGCGAAATGTGGGAATTTGGGGCAAAAATGTGGGATTTGGGGGCAAAATGGGGGAATTTGGGTAAAAAATGTGGGATTTGGGGGGCAAAATGTGGGAATTTGGTGTAAAATGTGGAAATTTGGGGCAAAATTGTGGGCTTTGGGGGGCGAAATTGGGGAATTTGGGGCAAAAATGTGGGATTTGGGGGGCAAAATGTGGGATATTGGTGTGAAATGCGGAAATTTGGGGGGAAAATGTGGGATCTGGGTGGAAATTGCAGGATTTTGGTGTAAAATGTGGGAATGCAGGGCAAAACTGTGGGATTTGGGAAGCAAAATGGGGGATTTTGGGGGAAATTGCAGGATTTGGGGGGCAAAATGTGCGGTTTTAGGGTAAAAATGTGGGATTTGGGGGGAAATCGCGGGATTTTGGGGGCAAAATGTGGGAATTTGGTGTGAAATGTGCGAATTTGGGTCAAAATTGTGGGCTTTGGGGGGCGAAATGGGGGAATTTGGGGGGAAATCGCGGGACTTTGGAAGAAAAATGCGGGATTTGGGGGGCGAAATGTGGGAATTTGGGTCAAAAATTGCGGGATTTTGATGGGCGAAATGTGGGAATTTGGGGCAAAAATGTGGGATTTGGGGGGCGAAATGTGGGAATTTGGGTCAAAATTGTGGGCTTTGGGGGGCGAAATTGGGGAATTTGGGGCAAAAATGTGGGATTTGGGGGGCGAAATGGGGGAATTTGGTGTTAAAGTTGGGAATTCAGGGCAAAAATGTGGGATTTGGGGGGCAAAATGGGGGAATTTGGGGGGAAATCGCGGGACTTTGGAAGAGAAATGCGGGATTTGGGGGGCGAAATGTGGGAATTTGGGGCAAAAATGTGGGATTTGGGGGGCGAAATGTTGGAATTTGGGGCGAAATTGCAGGATTTGGGGGCAAAATGTGGGGTTTTAGGGTAAAAATGGGGGATTTTGGGGGAAATCGTGGGGTTTGGGGTGGCAAACTGTGGGAATTTGGTGTGAAATGTGGGAATTCAGGGCAAAAATGTGGGATTTGGGGGCAAAATGTGAGATTTTGGGGGTAAATTGTGGGATTTTGGTGCAAAATGCAGGAATTTGGGGCAAAAATGGGGGATTTGTGGGGAACTCGTGGGATTTTGGGGGCAAAATGTTGGATTTTGGTGCGAAATGCGGGGATTTGGGTCAAAAATGTGGGATTTGGGGGCAAAATGGGGGAATTTGGGTTAAAATGTGGGATTTGGGGGGCGAAATTGGGGAATTTGGGGCAAAAATGTGGGATTTGGGGGGCAAAATGTGGGATATTGGTGTGAAATGCGGAAATTTGGGGGAAAATGTGGGATTTGGGGGGAAATTGCGGGATTTTGGTGTAAAATGTGGGAATGCAGGGCAAAACTGTGGGATTTGGGAAGCAAAATGGGGGATTTGGGGGGGAAATTGCAGGATTTGGGGGGCAAAATGTGCGGTTTTAGGGTAAAAATGGGGGATTTGGGGGGAAATCGTGGGATTTTGGGGGCAAAATGTGGGAATTTGGTGTGAAATGTGCGAATTTGGGTCAAAATTGTGGGCTTTGGGGGGCGAAATGGGGGAATTTGGGGGGAAATCGCGGGACTTTGGAAGAAAAATGCGGGATTTGGGGGGCGAAATGTGGGAATTTGGGTCAAAAATGTGGGATTTGGGGGGCAAAATGTGGGAATTTGGGTCAAAAATGTGGGATTTGGGGGGCGAAATGTGGGAATTTGGGTCAAAATTGTGGGCTTTGGGGAGCGAAATGTGGGAATTTGGGGCAAAAATGTGGGATTTGGGGGGCGAAATGGGGGAATTTGGTGTTAAAGTTGGGAATTCAGGGCAAAAATGTGGGATTTGGGGGGCAAAATGGGGGAATTTGGGGGGAAATCGTGGGACTTTGGAAGAAAAATGCGGGATTTGGGGGGCGAAATGTGGGAATTTGGGTCAAAAATGTGGGATTTGGGGGGCAAAATGTGGGAATTTGGGTCAAAAATGCGGGATTTGGGGGGCGAAATGTGGGAATTTGGGTCAAAATTGTGGGCTTTGGGGGGTGAAATTGGGGAATTTGGGGCAAAAATGTGGGAATTCAGGGCAAAAATGTGGGATTTTGGGGGCGAGATGGGGGAATTTGGGGGGAAATCGCTGGATTTTGGGGCAAAATGTGAGATATTGGTGTGAAATGTGGGAATTTGGGTGAAAAATGCGGGATTTTGAGGGGGAAATTGCAGGATATTGGGGGCAAAATGTGGGGTTTTAGGTCAAAATTGGGGGATTTGGGGGGAAATTGCAGGATTTTTGGGGGCGAAATGTGGGATTTTGGTGTAAAATGTGGGGATTTGTGTCAAAAATGCGGGATTTGGGGGGCAAAACGGGGGAATTTGGGGGGAAATCACGGGATTTGGGGGCAAAAATGTGGGAATTTGGTGTGAAATGCCGGAATTTGGGGCAAAATGTGGGATTTTGTTGCGAAATGCGGGAATTTGGTGCAAAGATGTGGGATTTTGGGGAAAAATTGCGGGATTTTGAGGGGGAAATTGCAGGATTTTGGGTGCAAAATGTGGGGTTTTAGGTCAAAAATGGGGGATTTTGGGGGAAATCGTGGGGTTTTGGGTGGCAAAATGTGGGTATTTGGTGTGAAATGTGGGAATTTGGGGCAAAAATACAGGATTTTGGGGGCAAAATGTGGGAATTTGGTGTTAAATGTGGGAATTCAGGGCAAAAATGCGGGATTTTGTTGTGAAATTGCAGAATTTGGGGCAAAAATGGGGGATTTTGGGGGCAAAATGTGGGATATTGGTGTGAAATGCGGAAATTTGGGGGGAAAATGTGGGATTTGGGGGGCAAAATGTGAGATTTTGGTGTAAAATGTGGGAATTCAGGTCAAAAATGTGGGATTTGCGGGGCAAAATGGGGGAATTTGGGGGGAAATCGCGGGATTTTGGGGGCAAAATTTTGGATCTTAGTGCGAAATGCAGGGATTTGGGTCAAAAATGCGGGATTTGGGTCAAAATGGGGGAATTTGGGGAAAAAATGTGGGATTTGGGTCAAAAATGTGGGATTTTGGGGGCGAAATGTGGGAATTTGGGGCAAAAATGCAGGATTTGGGGCAAAAATGTGGGATTTGGGGGGCAAAATGTGGGAATTTAGGGGGAATCGCGGGATTTTGGTGTAAAATGTGGGAATTCGGGGGGTAAAATGGGGGAATTTGGGGGGAAATCGCGGTATTTTGGGGGCAAAATGGGGGGTTTTGGTGCAAAATGCGGGGATTTGGGTCCAAAATGCGGGATTTGGGTCAAAAATGTGGGATTTTGGGGGTGAAATGGGGGATTTTGGTGTAAAATGTTGGAATTTGGGGCAAAAATGTGGGATTTTGGTGTAAAATGCAGGAATTTGGGGCAAAAATGCGGGATTTGGGGGGCGAAATTGCAGAATTTGGGGCAAAAATGGGGGATTTTGGGGGCAAAATGTGGGATATTGGTGTGAAATGCGGAAATTTGGGGGAAAAATGTGGGATTTGGGGGGAAATTGCGGGATTTTGGTGTAAAATGTGGGAATGCAGGGCAAAACTGTGGGATTTGGGAAGCAAAATGGGGGATTTTTGGGGGAAATTGCAGGATTTTGGGGGCAAAATGTAGGGTTTTAGGTCAAAAATGGGGGGTTTTGGGGGAAATCGTGGGATTTTGGGGGCGAAATGTGGGATTTGGGTGTAAAATGAGGGGATTTGTGTCAAAAATGCGGGATTTGGAAGGCAAAACGGGGGAATTTGGGGGGAAATCACGGGATTTGGGGCAAAAATGTGGGATTTTGGTGCGAAATGCGGGAATTTGGGGCAAAACGTGGGATTTTGGTGCAAATTGCGGGAATTTGGTGCAAAGATGTGGGATTTTGGAGAAAAATTGCGGGATTTTGAGGGGGAAAATGCAGGATTTTGGGTGCAAAATGTGGGGTTTTAGGTCAAAAATGGGGGGTTTTGGGGGAAATCGTGAGATTTTGGGGGCGAAATGTGGGATTTTGGTGTAAAATGTGGGGATTTGTGTCAAAAATGCAGGATTTGGGGGGCAAAATGTGGGAATTTGGGGGAAAATCGTGGGATTTGGGGGGCAAAATGTGGGATTTTGGTGCAAAATGCAGGAATTTGGTGCAAAAATGTGGGATTTTGGGGTCAAAATGTGGGATTTTGGTGCAAAATGCAGGAATTTGGGGCAAAACCGGGGGATTTTGGGGGAAGTCGCGGGATTTTGGGGGCAAAATGTGGGATATTGGTGTTAAATGTGGGAATTTGGGGGAAAAATGTGGGATTTGGGGGGCAAAATGGGGGAATTTGGTGTGAAATGTGGGAATTTGGGGCAAAAATGTGGGATTTGGGGGAAAATGGGGGAATTTGGGGGGAAATCGCGGGATTTTGGTGTAAAATGGGGGATTTGGGGTGCGAAATGTGGGAATTTGTGTCAAAAATTTTGGATATGGGGGGCAAAATGGGGGAATTTGGTGCAAAAATGTGGGAATTTGTTGCGAAATGTGGTAATTTGGGGCAAAAATGGGGGAATTTGGGGGAAATCGTGGGATTTTGGGGGCAAAATGTGGGAATTTGGGGCAAAAATGTGGGATTTGGGGGGCAAAATGTGGGATTTTGGTGGCGAAATGTGGGATTTTGGTGGCGAAATGTGGGAATTTGGGGCAAAAATGTGGGATTTGGGGGCAAAATGGGGGAATTTGGGTAAAAAATGTGGGATTTGGGGGGCAAAATGTGGGAATTTGGTGTAAAATGTGGAAATTTGGGGCAAAATTGTGGGCTTTGGGGGGCGAAATTGGGGAATTTGGGGCAAAAATGTGGGATTTGGGGGGCAAAATGTGGGATATTGGTGTGAAATGCGGAAATTTGGGGGGAAAATGTGGGATCTGGGTGGAAATTGCAGGATTTTGGTGTAAAATGTGGGAATGCAGGGCAAAACTGTGGGATTTGGGAAGCAAAATGGGGGATTTTGGGGGAAATTGCAGGATTTGGGGGGCAAAATGTGCGGTTTTAGGGTAAAAATGTGGGATTTGGGGGGAAATCGCGGGATTTTGGGGGCAAAATGTGGGAATTTGGTGTGAAATGTGCGAATTTGGGTCAAAATTGTGGGCTTTGGGGGGCGAAATGGGGGAATTTGGGGGGAAATCGCGGGACTTTGGAAGAAAAATGCGGGATTTGGGGGGCGAAATGTGGGAATTTGGGTCAAAAATTGCGGGATTTTGATGGGCGAAATGTGGGAATTTGGGTCAAAAATGTGGGATTTGGGGGGCGAAATGTGGGAATTTGGGTCAAAATTGTGGGCTTTGGGGGGCGAAATTGGGGAATTTGGGGCAAAAATGTGGGATTTGGGGGGCGAAATGGGGGAATTTGGTGTTAAAGTTGGGAATTCAGGGCAAAAATGTGGGATTTGGGGGGCAAAATGGGGGAATTTGGGGGGAAATCGCGGGACTTTGGAAGAGAAATGCGGGATTTGGGGGGCGAAATGTGGGAATTTGGGGCAAAAATGTGGGATTTGGGGGGCGAAATGTTGGAATTTGGGGCGAAATTGCAGGATTTGGGGGCAAAATGTGGGGTTTTAGGGTAAAAATGGGGGATTTTGGGGGAAATCGTGGGGTTTGGGGTGGCAAACTGTGGGAATTTGGTGTGAAATGTGGGAATTCAGGGCAAAAATGTGGGATTTGGGGGCAAAATGTGAGATTTTGGGGGTAAATTGTGGGATTTTGGTGCAAAATGCAGGAATTTGGGGCAAAAATGGGGGATTTGTGGGGAACTCGTGGGATTTTGGGGGCAAAATGTTGGATTTTGGTGCGAAATGCGGGGATTTGGGTCAAAAATGTGGGATTTGGGGGCAAAATGGGGGAATTTGGGTTAAAATGTGGGATTTGGGGGGCGAAATGTGGGAATTTGGGTCAAAATTGTGGGCTTTGGGGGGCGAAATTGGGGAATTTGGGGCAAAAATGTGGGAATTCAGGGCAAAAATGTGGGATTTTGGGGGCGAGATGGGGGAATTTGGGGGGAAATCGCTGGATTTTGGGGCAAAATGTGAGATATTGGTGTGAAATGTGGGAATTTGTGGAGAAATTGCAGGATTTTGGGTGCAAAATGTGGGGTTTTAGGGTAAAAATGGGGGATTTTGGGGGAAATCGTGGAATTTTGGGGGCGAAATGTGGGATATTGGTGTGAAATGTGGGAATTGGGGGCAAAAATATGGGATTTGGGGGGCAAAATTGGGGATTTTGGGGGGAAATGCGGGGATTTGGGTCAAAAATGCGGGATTTGGGGGGCGAAATGGGGGAATTTGGGGCAAAAAGGCGGGATTTTGTTGTGAAATTGCAGAATTTGGGGCAAAAATGGGGGATTTTGGGGGCAAAATGTGGGATATTGGTGTGAAATGCGGAAATTTGGGGGGAAAATGTGGGATCTGGGTGGAAATTGCAGGATTTTGGTGTAAAATGTGGGAATGCAGGGCAAAACTGTGGGATTTGGGAAGCAAAATGGGGGATTTTGGGGGAAATTGCAGGATTTTGGGGGCAAAATGTGCGGTTTTAGGGTAAAAATGTGGGATTTGGGGGGAAATCGCGGGATTTTGGGGGCAAAATGTGGGAATTTGGTGTGAAATGTGCGAATTTGGGTCAAAATTGTGGGCTTTGGGGGGCGAAATGGGGGAATTTGGGGGGAAATCGCGGGACTTTGGAAGAAAAATGCGGGATTTGGGGGGCGAAATGTGGGAATTTGGGTCAAAAATTGCGGGATTTTGATGGGCGAAATGTGGGAATTTGGGGCAAAAATGTGGGATTTGGGGGGCGAAATGTGGGAATTTGGGTCAAAATTGTGGGCTTTGGGGGGCGAAATTGGGGAATTTGGGGCAAAAATGTGGGATTTGGGGGGCGAAATGGGGGAATTTGGTGTTAAAGTTGGGAATTCAGGGCAAAAATGTGGGATTTGGGGGGCAAAATGGGGGAATTTGGGGGGAAATCGCGGGACTTTGGAAGAGAAATGCGGGATTTGGGGGGCGAAATGTGGGAATTTGGGGCAAAAATGTGGGATTTGGGGGGCGAAATGTTGGAATTTGGGGCGAAATTGCAGGATTTGGGGGCAAAATGTGGGGTTTTAGGGTAAAAATGGGGGATTTTGGGGGAAATCGTGGGGTTTGGGGTGGCAAACTGTGGGAATTTGGTGTGAAATGTGGGAATTCAGGGCAAAAATGTGGGATTTGGGGGCAAAATGTGAGATTTTGGGGGTAAATTGTGGGATTTTGGTGCAAAATGCAGGAATTTGGGGCAAAAATGGGGGATTTGTGGGGAACTCGTGGGATTTTGGGGGCAAAATGTTGGATTTTGGTGCAAAATGCGGGGATTTGGGTCAAAAATGTGGGATTTGGGGGCAAAATGGGGGAATTTGGGTTAAAATGTGGGATTTGGGGGGCGAAATTGGGGAATTTGGGGCAAAAATGTGGGATTTGGGGGGCAAAATGTGGGATATTGGTGTGAAATGCGGAAATTTGGGGGGAAAATGTGGGATTTGGGGGGAAATTGCGGGATTTTGGTGTAAAATGTGGGAATGCAGGGCAAAACTGTGGGATTTGGGAAGCAAAATGGGGGATTTGGGGGGGAAATTGCAGGATTTGGGGGGCAAAATGTGCGGTTTTAGGGTAAAAATGGGGGATTTGGGGGGAAATCGTGGGATTTTGGGGGCAAAATGTGGGAATTTGGTGTGAAATGTGCGAATTTGGGTCAAAATTGTGGGCTTTGGGGGGCAAAATGGGGGAATTTGGGGGGAAATCGCGGGACTTTGGAAGAAAAATGCGGGATTTGGGGGGCGAAATGTGGGAATTTGGGTCAAAAATGTGGGATTTGGGGGGCAAAATGTGGGAATTTGGGTCAAAAATGCGGGATTTGGGGGGCGAAATGTGGGAATTTGGGTCAAAATTCTGGGCTTTGGGGAGCGAAATTGGGGAATTTGGGGCAAAAATGTGGGATTTGGGGGGCGAAATGGGGGAATTTGGTGTTAAAGTTGGGAATTCAGGGCAAAAATGTGGGATTTGGGGGGCAAAATGGGGGAATTTGGGGGGAAATCGCGGGACTTTGGAAGAAAAATGCGGGATTTGGGTGGCGAAATGTGGGAATTTGGGTCAAAAATGTGGGATTTGGGGGGCAAAATGTGGGAATTTGGGTCAAAAATGCGGGATTTGGGGGGCGAAATGTGGGAATTTGGGTCAAAATTGTGGGCTTTGGGGGGCGAAATTGGGGAATTTGGGGCAAAAATGTGGGAATTCAGGGCAAAAATGTGGGATTTTGGGGGCGAGATGGGGGAATTTGGGGGGAAATCGCTGGATTTTGGGGCAAAATGTGAGATATTGGTGTGAAATGTGGGAATTTGTGGAGAAATTGCAGGATTTTGGGTGCAAAATGTGGGGTTTTAGGGTAAAAATGGGGGATTTTGGGGGAAATCGTGGAATTTTGGGGGCGAAATGTGGGATATTGGTGTGAAATGTGGGAATTGGGGGCAAAAATACGGGATTTGGGGGGCAAAATTGGGGATTTTGGGGGGAAATGCGGGGATTTGGGTCAAAAATGCGGGATTTGGGGGGCGAAATGGGGGAATTTGGGGCAAAAAGGCGGGATTTTGTTGTGAAATTGCAGAATTTGGGGCAAAAATGGGGGATTTTGGGGGCAAAATGTGGGATAATGGTGTGAAATGCGGAAATTTGGGGGGAAAATGTGGGATTTGGGGGGCAAAATGGGGGAATTTGGTGTGAAATGTGGGAATTCGGGGCAAAAATGCAGGATTTGGGGCAAAAATGTGGGATTTGGGGGGCAAAATGTGGGAATTTAGGGGGAATCGCGGGATTTTGGTGTAAAATGTGGGAATTTCGGGGTGTAAAATGGGGGAATTTGGGGGGAAATCGCGGTATTTTGGGGGCAAAATGGGGGGTTTTGGTGCGAAATGCGGGGATTTGGGTCCAAAATGCGGGATTTGGGTCAAAAATGTGGGATTTTGGTGGTGAAATGGGGGATTTTGGTGTAAAATGTGGGAATTTGTGGCAAAAATGTGGGATTTTGGTGTAAAATGCAGGAATTTGGGGCAAAAATGCGGGATTTGGGGGGCGAAATTGCAGAATTTGGGGCAAAAATGGGGGATTTTGGGGGCAAAATGTGGGATATTGGTGTGAAATGCGGAAATTTGGGGGGAAAATGTGGGATTTGGGGGGAAATTGCAGGATTTTGGTGTAAAATGTGGGAATGCAGGGCAAAACTGTGGGATTTGGGAAGCAAAATGGGGGATTTGGGGGGGAAATTGCAGGATTTTGGGGGCAAAATGTGCGGTTTTAGGGTAAAAATGTGGGATTTGGGGGGAAATCGTGGGATTTTGGGGGCAAAATGTGGGAATTTGGTGTAAAATGTGGGGATTTGTGTCAAAAATGCGGGATTTGGGGGGCGAGATGGGGGAATTTGGGGTGAAATCACGGGAGTTTGGGGCAAAATGTGAGATATTGGTGTGGAATGTGGGAATTTGGGTGAAAAATGCGGGATTTTGAGGGGGAAATTGCAGGATATTGGGGGCAAAATGTGGGGTTTTAGGTCAAAATTGGGGGATTTGGGGGGAAATTGCAGGATTTTTGGGGGCGAAATGTGGGATTTTGGTGTAAAATGTGGGGATTTGTGTCAAAAATGCGGGATTTGGGGGGCAAAACGGGGGAATTTGGGGGGAAATCACGGGATTTGGGGGCAAAAATGTGGGAATTTGGTGTGAAATGCCGGAATTTGGGGCAAAATGTGGGATTTTGTTGCGAAATGCGGGAATTTGGTGCAAAGATGTGGGATTTTGGGGAAAAATTGCGGGATTTTGAGGGGGAAATTGCAGGATTTTGGGTGCAAAATGTGGGGTTTTAGGTCAAAAATGGGGGGTTTTGGGGGAAATCGTGAGATTTTGGGGGCGAAATGTGGGATTTTGGTGTAAAATGTGGGGATTTGTGTCAAAAATGCAGGATTTTGGGGGCAAAATGTGGGAATTTGGGGGAAAATCGTGCGATTTGGGGGGCAAAATGTGGGATTTTGGTGCAAAATGCAGGAATTTGGTGCAAAAATGTGGGATTTTGGGGTCAAAATGTGGGATTTTGGTGCAAAATGCAGGAATTTGGGGCAAAACCGGGGGATTTTGGGGGAAGTCGCGGGATTTTGGGGGCAAAATGTGGGATATTGGTGTTAAATGTGGGAATTTGGGGGAAAAATGTGGGATTTGGGGGGCAAAATGGGGGAATTTGGTGTGAAATGTGGGAATTTGGGGCAAAAATGTGGGATTTGGGGGGAAAATGGGGGAATTTGGGGGGAAATCGCGGGATTTTGGTGTAAAATGGGGGATTTGGGGGGCGAAATGTGGGAATTTGTGTCAAAAATTTTGGATATGGGGGGCAAAATGGGGGAATTTGGGGCAAAAATGTGGGAATTTGTTGCGAAATGTGGTAATTTGGGGCAAAAATTGGGGATTTTGGGGGAAATCGTGGGATTTTGGGGGCAAAATGTGGGAATTTGGGGCAAAAATGTGGGATTTGGGGGGCAAAATGTGGGATTTTGGTGGCGAAATGTGGGAATTTGGGGCAAAAATGCGGTATTTGGGGGGTGAAACGGGGGAATTTGGGGGGAAATCACAGGATTTTGGGGCAAAAATGGAGGATTTTGGGGGCAAAATGGGGGATTTGGGGGCAAAAATGTGGGATTTTGGGGGCAAAATGGGGGAATTTGGGTCAAAAATGTGGGATTTGTGGGGCAAAATGTGGGAATTTGGTGTAAAATGTGGAAATTTGGGGCAAAATTGTGGGCTTTGGGGGGCGAAATTGGGGAATTTGGGGCAAAAATGTGGGATTTGGGGGGCAAAATGTGGGATATTGGTGTGAAATGCGGAAATTTGGGGGGAAAATGTGGGATCTGGGTGGAAATTGCAGGATTTTGGTGTAAAATGTGGGAATGCAGGGCAAAACTGTGGGATTTGGGAAGCAAAATGGGGGATTTTGGGGGAAATTGCAGGATTTGGGGGGCAAAATGTGCGGTTTTAGGGTAAAAATGTGGGATTTGGGGGGAAATCGCGGGATTTTGGGGGCAAAATGTGGGAATTTGGTGTGAAATGTGCGAATTTGGGTCAAAATTGTGGGCTTTGGGGGGCGAAATGGGGGAATTTGGGGGGAAATCGCGGGACTTTGGAAGAAAAATGCGGGATTTGGGGGGCGAAATGTGGGAATTTGGGTCAAAAATTGCGGGATTTTGATGGGCGAAATGTGGGAATTTGGGGCAAAAATGTGGGATTTGGGGGGCGAAATGTGGGAATTTGGGTCAAAATTGTGGGCTTTGGGGGGCGAAATTGGGGAATTTGGGGCAAAAATGTGGGATTTGGGGGGCGAAATGGGGGAATTTGGTGTTAAAGTTGGGAATTCAGGGCAAAAATGTGGGATTTGGGGGGCAAAATGGGGGAATTTGGGGGGAAATCGCGGGACTTTGGAAGAGAAATGCGGGATTTGGGGGGCGAAATGTGGGAATTTGGGGCAAAAATGTGGGATTTGGGGGGCGAAATGTTGGAATTTGGGGCGAAATTGCAGGATTTGGGGGCAAAATGTGGGGTTTTAGGGTAAAAATGGGGGATTTTGGGGGAAATCGTGGGGTTTGGGGTGGCAAACTGTGGGAATTTGGTGTGAAATGTGGGAATTCAGGGCAAAAATGTGGGATTTGGGGGCAAAATGTGAGATTTTGGGGGTAAATTGTGGGATTTTGGTGCAAAATGCAGGAATTTGGGGCAAAAATGGGGGATTTGTGGGGAACTCGTGGGATTTTGGGGGCAAAATGTTGGATTTTGGTGCGAAATGCGGGGATTTGGGTCAAAAATGTGGGATTTGGGGGCAAAATGGGGGAATTTGGGTTAAAATGTGGGATTTGGGGGGCGAAATGTGGGAATTTGGGTCAAAATTGTGGGCTTTGGGGGGCGAAATTGGGGAATTTGGGGCAAAAATGTGGGAATTCAGGGCAAAAATGTGGGATTTTGGGGGCGAGATGGGGGAATTTGGGGGGAAATCGCTGGATTTTGGGGCAAAATGTGAGATATTGGTGTGAAATGTGGGAATTTGTGGAGAAATTGCAGGATTTTGGGTGCAAAATGTGGGGTTTTAGGGTAAAAATGGGGGATTTTGGGGGAAATCGTGGAATTTTGGGGGCGAAATGTGGGATATTGGTGTGAAATGTGGGAATTGGGGGCAAAAATATGGGATTTGGGGGGCAAAATTGGGGATTTTGGGGGGAAATGCGGGGATTTGGGTCAAAAATGCGGGATTTGGGGGGCGAAATGGGGGAATTTGGGGCAAAAAGGCGGGATTTTGTTGTGAAATTGCAGAATTTGGGGCAAAAATGGGGGATTTTGGGGGCAAAATGTGGGATATTGGTGTGAAATGCGGAAATTTGGGGGGAAAATGTGGGATCTGGGTGGAAATTGCAGGATTTTGGTGTAAAATGTGGGAATGCAGGGCAAAACTGTGGGATTTGGGAAGCAAAATGGGGGATTTTGGGGGAAATTGCAGGATTTTGGGGGCAAAATGTGCGGTTTTAGGGTAAAAATGTGGGATTTGGGGGGAAATCGCGGGATTTTGGGGGCAAAATGTGGGAATTTGGTGTGAAATGTGCGAATTTGGGTCAAAATTGTGGGCTTTGGGGGGCGAAATGGGGGAATTTGGGGGGAAATCGCGGGACTTTGGAAGAAAAATGCGGGATTTGGGGGGCGAAATGTGGGAATTTGGGTCAAAAATTGCGGGATTTTGATGGGCGAAATGTGGGAATTTGGGGCAAAAATGTGGGATTTGGGGGGCGAAATGTGGGAATTTGGGTCAAAATTGTGGGCTTTGGGGGGCGAAATTGGGGAATTTGGGGCAAAAATGTGGGATTTGGGGGGCGAAATGGGGGAATTTGGTGTTAAAGTTGGGAATTCAGGGCAAAAATGTGGGATTTGGGGGGCAAAATGGGGGAATTTGGGGGGAAATCGCGGGACTTTGGAAGAGAAATGCGGGATTTGGGGGGCGAAATGTGGGAATTTGGGGCAAAAATGTGGGATTTGGGGGGCGAAATGTTGGAATTTGGGGCGAAATTGCAGGATTTGGGGGCAAAATGTGGGGTTTTAGGGTAAAAATGGGGGATTTTGGGGGAAATCGTGGGGTTTGGGGTGGCAAACTGTGGGAATTTGGTGTGAAATGTGGGAATTCAGGGCAAAAATGTGGGATTTGGGGGCAAAATGTGAGATTTTGGGGGTAAATTGTGGGATTTTGGTGCAAAATGCAGGAATTTGGGGCAAAAATGGGGGATTTGTGGGGAACTCGTGGGATTTTGGGGGCAAAATGTTGGATTTTGGTGCGAAATGCGGGGATTTGGGTCAAAAATGTGGGATTTGGGGGCAAAATGGGGGAATTTGGGTTAAAATGTGGGATTTGGGGGGCGAAATTGGGGAATTTGGGGCAAAAATGTGGGATTTGGGGGGCAAAATGTGGGATATTGGTGTGAAATGCGGAAATTTGGGGGGAAAATGTGGGATTTGGGGGGAAATTGCGGGATTTTGGTGTAAAATGTGGGAATGCAGGGCAAAACTGTGGGATTTGGGAAGCAAAATGGGGGATTTGGGGGGGAAATTGCAGGATTTGGGGGGCAAAATGTGCGGTTTTAGGGTAAAAATGGGGGATTTGGGGGGAAATCGTGGGATTTTGGGGGCAAAATGTGGGAATTTGGTGTGAAATGTGCGAATTTGGGTCAAAATTGTGGGCTTTGGGGGGCAAAATGGGGGAATTTGGGGGGAAATCGCGGGACTTTGGAAGAAAAATGCGGGATTTGGGGGGCGAAATGTGGGAATTTGGGTCAAAAATGTGGGATTTGGGGGGCAAAATGTGGGAATTTGGGTCAAAAATGCGGGATTTGGGGGGCGAAATGTGGGAATTTGGGTCAAAATTCTGGGCTTTGGGGAGCGAAATTGGGGAATTTGGGGCAAAAATGTGGGATTTGGGGGGCGAAATGGGGGAATTTGGTGTTAAAGTTGGGAATTCAGGGCAAAAATGTGGGATTTGGGGGGCAAAATGGGGGAATTTGGGGGGAAATCGCGGGACTTTGGAAGAAAAATGCGGGATTTGGGTGGCGAAATGTGGGAATTTGGGTCAAAAATGTGGGATTTGGGGGGCAAAATGTGGGAATTTGGGTCAAAAATGCGGGATTTGGGGGGCGAAATGTGGGAATTTGGGTCAAAATTGTGGGCTTTGGGGGGCGAAATTGGGGAATTTGGGGCAAAAATGTGGGAATTCAGGGCAAAAATGTGGGATTTTGGGGGCGAGATGGGGGAATTTGGGGGGAAATCGCTGGATTTTGGGGCAAAATGTGAGATATTGGTGTGAAATGTGGGAATTTGTGGAGAAATTGCAGGATTTTGGGTGCAAAATGTGGGGTTTTAGGGTAAAAATGGGGGATTTTGGGGGAAATCGTGGAATTTTGGGGGCGAAATGTGGGATATTGGTGTGAAATGTGGGAATTGGGGGCAAAAATACGGGATTTGGGGGGCAAAATTGGGGATTTTGGGGGGAAATGCGGGGATTTGGGTCAAAAATGCGGGATTTGGGGGGCGAAATGGGGGAATTTGGGGCAAAAAGGCGGGATTTTGTTGTGAAATTGCAGAATTTGGGGCAAAAATGGGGGATTTTGGGGGCAAAATGTGGGATAATGGTGTGAAATGCGGAAATTTGGGGGGAAATGTGGGATTTGGGGGGCAAAATGGGGGAATTTGGTGTGAAATGTGGGAATTCGGGGCAAAAATGCAGGATTTGGGGCAAAAATGTGGGATTTGGGGGGCAAAATGTGGGAATTTAGGGGGAATCGCGGGATTTTGGTGTAAAATGTGGGAATTTCGGGGTGTAAAATGGGGGAATTTGGGGGGAAATCGCGGTATTTTGGGGGCAAAATGGGGGGTTTTGGTGCGAAATGCGGGGATTTGGGTCCAAAATGCGGGATTTGGGTCAAAAATGTGGGATTTTGGTGGTGAAATGGGGGATTTTGGTGTAAAATGTGGGAATTTGTGGCAAAAATGTGGGATTTTGGTGTAAAATGCAGGAATTTGGGGCAAAAATGCGGGATTTGGGGGGCGAAATTGCAGAATTTGGGGCAAAAATGGGGGATTTTGGGGGCAAAATGTGGGATATTGGTGTGAAATGCGGAAATTTGGGGGGAAAATGTGGGATTTGGGGGGAAATTGCAGGATTTTGGTGTAAAATGTGGGAATGCAGGGCAAAACTGTGGGATTTGGGAAGCAAAATGGGGGATTTGGGGGGGAAATTGCAGGATTTTGGGGGCAAAATGTGCGGTTTTAGGGTAAAAATGTGGGATTTGGGGGGAAATCGTGGGATTTTGGGGGCAAAATGTGGGAATTTGGTGTAAAATGTGGGGATTTGTGTCAAAAATGCGGGATTTGGGGGGCGAGATGGGGGAATTTGGGGTGAAATCACGGGATTTTGGGGCAAAATGTGAGATATTGGTGTGGAATGTGGGAATTTGGGTGAAAAATGCGGGATTTTGAGGGGGAAATTGCAGGATATTGGGGGCAAAATGTGGGGTTTTAGGTCAAAATTGGGGGATTTGGGGGGAAATTGCAGGATTTTTGGGGGCGAAATGTGGGATTTTGGTGTAAAATGTGGGGATTTGTGTCAAAAATGCGGGATTTGGGGGGCAAAACGGGGGAATTTGGGGGGAAATCACGGGATTTGGGGGCAAAAATGTGGGAATTTGGTGTGAAATGCCGGAATTTGGGGCAAAATGTGGGATTTTGTTGCGAAATGCGGGAATTTGGTGCAAAGATGTGGGATTTTGGGGAAAAATTGCGGGATTTTGAGGGGGAAATTGCAGGATTTTGGGTGCAAAATGTGGGGTTTTAGGTCAAAAATGGGGGGTTTTGGGGGAAATCGTGAGATTTTGGGGGCGAAATGTGGGATTTTGGTGTAAAATGTGGGGATTTGTGTCAAAAATGCAGGATTTTGGGGGCAAAATGTGGGAATTTGGGGGAAAATCGTGCGATTTGGGGGGCAAAATGTGGGATTTTGGTGCAAAATGCAGGAATTTGGTGCAAAAATGTGGGATTTTGGGGTCAAAATGTGGGATTTTGGTGCAAAATGCAGGAATTTGGGGCAAAAACGGGGGATTTTGGGGGAAGTCGCGGGATTTTGGGGGCAAAATGTGGGATATTGGTGTTAAATGTGGGAATTTGGGGGAAAAATGTGGGATTTGGGGGGCAAAATGGGGGAATTTGGTGTGAAATGTGGGAATTTGGGGCAAAAATGTGGGATTTGGGGGGAAAATGGGGGAATTTGGGGGGAAATCGCGGGATTTTGGTGTAAAATGGGGGATTTGGGGGGCGAAATGTGGGAATTTGTGTCAAAAATTTTGGATATGGGGGGCAAAATGGGGGAATTTGGGGCAAAAATGTGGGAATTTGTTGCGAAATGTGGTAATTTGGGGCAAAAATTGGGGATTTTGGGGGAAATCGTGGGATTTTGGGGGCAAAATGTGGGAATTTGGGGCAAAAATGTGGGATTTGGGGGGCAAAATGTGGGATTTTGGTGGCGAAATGTGGGAATTTGGGGCAAAAATGCGGTATTTGGGGGGTGAAACGGGGGAATTTGGGGGGAAATCACAGGATTTTGGGGCAAAAATGGAGGATTTTGGGGGCAAAATGGGGGATTTGGGGGCAAAAATGTGGGATTTTGGGGGCAAAATGGGGGAATTTGGGTCAAAAATGTGGGATTTGTGGGGCAAAATGTGGGAATTTGGTGTAAAATGTGGAAATTTGGGGCAAAATTGTGGGCTTTGGGGGGCGAAATTGGGGAATTTGGGGCAAAAATGTGGGATTTGGGGGGCAAAATGTGGGATATTGGTGTGAAATGCGGAAATTTGGGGGGAAAATGTGGGATCTGGGGGGAAATTGCAGGATTTTGGTGTAAAATGTGGGAATGCAGGGCAAAACTGTGGGATTTGGGAAGCAAAATGGGGGATTTTGGGGGAAATTGCAGGATTTTGGGGGCAAAATGTGCGGTTTTAGGGTAAAAATGTGGGATTTGGGGGGAAATCGCGGGATTTTGGGGGCAAAATGTGGGAATTTGGTGTGAAATGTGCGAATTTGGGTCAAAATTGTGGGCTTTGGGGGGCGAAATTGGGGAATTTGGGGCAAAAATGTGGGATTTGGGGGGCGAAATGGGGGAATTTGGTGTTAAAGTTGGGAATTCAGGGCAAAAATGTGGGATTTGGGGGGCAAAATGGGGGAATTTGGGGGGAAATCGCGGGACTTTGGAAGAAAAATGCGGGATTTGGGTGGCGAAATGTGGGAATTTGGGGCAAAAATGTGGGATTTGGGGGGCGAAATGTTGGAATTTGGGGCGAAATTGCAGGATTTGGGGGCAAAATGTGGGGTTTTAGGGTAAAAATGGGGGATTTTGGGGGAAATCGTGGGGTTTGGGGTGGCAAAATGTGGGAATTTGGTGTGAAATGTGGGAATTCAGGGCAAAAATGTGGGATTTGGGGGCAAAAATGGGGGATTTGTGGGGAAATCGTGGGATTTTGGGGGCAAAATGTTGGATTTTGGTGCGAAATGCGGGGATTTGGGTCAAAAATGTGGGATTTGGGGGCAAAATGTGGGAATTTGGGTTAAAAATGTGGGATTTGGGGGGCGAAATTGGGGAATTTGGGGCAAAAATGTGGGATTTGGGGGGCAAAATGTGGGATATTGGTGTGAAATGCGGAAATTTGGGGGGAAAATGTGGGATTTGGGGGGAAATTGCGGGATTTTGGTGTAAAATGTGGGAATGCAGGGCAAAAATGTGGGATTTGGGAAGCAAAATGGGGGATTTTGGGGGGAAATTGCAGGATTTGGGGGGCAAAATGTGCGGTTTTAGGGTAAAAATGTGGGATTTGGGGGGAAATCGCGGGATTTTGGGGGCAAAATGTGGGAATTTGGTGTGAAATGTGCGAATTTGGGTCAAAATTGTGGGCTTTGGGGGGCGAAATGGGGGAATTTGGGGGGAAATCGCGGGACTTTGGAAGAAAAATGCGGGATTTGGGGGGCGAAATGTGGGAATTTGGGTCAAAAATGTGGGATTTGGGGGGCAAAATGTGGGAATTTGGGTCAAAAATGCGGGATTTGGGGGGCGAAATGTGGGAATTTGGGTCAAAATTGTGGGCTTTGGGGGGCGAAATTGGGGAATTTGGGGCAAAAATGTGGGATTTGGGGGGCGAAATGGGGGAATTTGGTGTTAAAGTTGGGAATTCAGGGCAAAAATGTGGGATTTTGGGGGCAAAATGGGGGAATTTGGGGGGAAATCGTGGGACTTTGGAAGAAAAATGCGGGATTTGGGTGGCGAAATGTGGGAATTTGGGTCAAAAATGTGGGATTTGGGGGGCGAGATGGGGGAATTTGGGGGGAAATCGCTGGATTTTGGGGCAAAATGTGAGATATTGGTGTGAAATGTGGGAATTTGTGGAGAAATTGCAGGATTTTGGGTGCAAAATGTGGGGTTTTAGGTTAAAAATGGGGGATTTTGGGGGAAATCGTGGAATTTTGGGTGGCAAAATGTGGGAATTTGGTGTGAAATGTGGGAATTCAGGGCAAAAATGCGGGATTTGGGGGCAAAATGTGGGATTTTGGGGGTAAATTGTGGGATTTTGGTGCAAAATGCAGGAATTTGGGGCAAAAATGGGGGATTTGTGGGGAAATCGTGGGATTTTGGGGGCAAAATGTTGGATTTTGGTGCGAAATGCGGGGATTTGGGTCAAAAATGTGGGATTTGGGGGCAAAATGGGGGAATTTGGGTCAAAAATGTGGGATTTGGGGGGCAAAATGTGGGAATTTGGTGTAAAATGTGGGAATTTGGGGCAAAAATGTGGGATTTTGGGGGCGAGATGGGGGAATTTGGGGGGAAATCGCTGGATTTTGGGGCAAAATGTGAGATATTGGTGTGAAATGTGGGAATTTGTGGAGAAATTGCAGGATTTTGGGTGCAAAATGTGGGGTTTTAGGGTAAAAATGGGGGATTTTGGGGGAAATCGTGGAATTTTGGGGGCGAAATGTGGGATATTGGTGTGAAATGTGGGAATTGGGGGCAAAAATGCGGGATTTGGGGGGCAAAATGTGGGATTTTGGGGGGAAATGCGGGGATTTGGGTCAAAAATGCGGGATTTGGGGGGCGAAATGGGGGAATTTGGGGCAAAAAGGCGGGATTTTGTTGTGAAATTGCAGAATTTGGGTCAAAAATGGGGGATTTTGGGGGCAAAATGTGGGATATTGGTGTGAAATGCGGAAATTTGGGGGGAAAATGTGGGATTTGGGGGGAAATTGCAGGATTTTGGTGTAAAATGTGGGAATGCAGGGCAAAACTGTGGGATTTGGGAAGCAAAATGGGGGATTTTTGGGGGAAATTGCAGGATTTTGGGGGCAAAATGTAGGGTTTTAGGTCAAAAATGGGGGGGTTTGGGGGAAATCGCGGGATTTTGGGGGCGAAATGTGGGATTTGGGTGTAAAATGAGGGGATTTGTGTCAAAAATGCGGGATTTGGGGGGCAAAACGGGGGAATTTGGGGGGAAATCTCGGGATTTTGGGGCAAAAATGTGGGATTTTGGTGCAAAATGCGGGAATTTGGTGCAAAGATGTGGGATTTTGGGGAAAAATTGCGGGATTTTTAGGGGCAAAATGTGGGATTTGGGGGGCAAAATGTGGGAATTTGGTGGGAAATCGTGGAATTTGCGGGGCAAAATGTGGGATTTTGGTGCAAAATGCAGGAATTTGGGGCAAAAATGGGGGGAAATTGCGGGATTTTGGTTGCAAAATGTGGGATTTGGGGGGCAAAATGTGGGAATTTGATGTAAAATGTTGGAACTTGGGGCAAAAATGCGGGATTTGGGGGGCGAGATGGGGGAATTTGGGGTGAAATTATGGGATTTTGGGGCAAAATGTGAGATATTGGTGTGAAATGTGGGAATTTGGGTGAAAAATACGGGATTTTGAGGGGGAAATTGCAGGATTTTGGGTGTAAAATGTGGGAATGCAGGGCAAAACTGTGGGATTTGGGAAGCAAAATGGGGGATTTTTGGGGAAAATTGCAGGATTTTGGGGGCAAAATGTGGGGTTTTAGGTCAAAAATGGGGGGTTTTGGGGGAAATCGTGGGATTTTGGGGGCGAAATGTGGGATTTGGGTGTAAAATGTGGGGATTTGTGTCAAAAATGCGGGATTTGGAAGGCAAAACGGGGGAATTTGGGGGGAAATCACGGGATTTGGGGCAAAAATGTGGGATTTTGGTGCGAAATGCGGGAATTTGGGGCAAAATGTGGGATTTTGGTGCAAATTGCGGGAATTTGGTGCAAAGATGTGGGATTTTGGGGAAAAAATGCGGGATTTTGAGGGGGAAAATGCAGGATTTTGGGTGCAAAATGTGGGGGTTTAGGTCAAAAATGGGGGGTTTTGGGGGAAATCGTGAGATTTTGGGGGCAAAATGTGGGATTTTGGTGTAAAATGTGGGGATTTGTGTCAAAACTGCAGGATTTGGGGGGCAAAATGTGGGAATTTGGGGGAAAAATGTGGGATTTGGGGGGCAAAATGGGGGAATTTGGTGTGAAATGTGGGAATTTGGGGCAAAAATGTGGGATTTGGTGGGAAAATGGGGGAATTTGGGGGGAAATCGCAGGATTTTGGTGTAAAATGGGGGATTTGGGGGGCGAAATGTGGGAATTTGTGTCAAAAATTTTGGATATGCGGGGCAAAATGTGGGAATTTGGGGCAAAAATGCAGGAATTTGTTGCAAAATGGGGTAATTTGGGGCAAAAATGGGGGAATTTGGGGGAAATCGTGGGATTTTGGGGGCAAAATGTGGGAATTTGGGGCAAAAATGCAGGATTTGGGGGGTAAAACGGGGGAATTTGGGGGGAAATCACAGGATTTTGGAGCAAAAATGTGTGATTTTGGTGTAAAATGGGGGATTTGGGGGCAAAAATGTGGGATTTTGGGGGCAAAATGTGAGATTTTGGTGTAAAATGTGGGAATTCAGGTCAAAAATGTGGGATTTGTGGGGCAAAATGGCAGAATTTGGGGGGAAATCGCGGGATTTTGGGGGCAAAATTTTGGATCTTGGTGCGAAATGCAGGGATTTGGGTCAAAAATGCGGGATTTGGGGGCAAAATGGGGGAATTTGGGGAAAAATGTGGGATTTGGGTCAAAAATGTGGGATTTTGGGGGCGAAATGTGGGAATTTGGGGCAAAAATGCAGGATTTGGGGCAAAAATGTGGGATTTGGGGGGCAAAATGTGGGAATTTAGGGGGAATCGCGGGATTTTGGTGTAAAATGTGGGAATTCGGGGGATAAAATGGGGGAATTTGGGGGGAAATCGCGGTATTTTGGGGGCAAAATGGGGGGTTTTGGTGCGAAATGCGGGGATTTGGGTCCAAAATGCGGGATTTGGGTCAAAAATGTGGGATTTTGGGGGAAATCGTGGGGTTTTGGGTGGCAAAATGTGGGTATTTGGTGTGAAATGTGGGAATTTGGGGCAAAAATACGGGATTTTGGGGGCAAAATGTGGGAATTTGGGGTAAAATGTGGGAATTCAGGTCAAAAATGCAGGATTTGGGGGCAAAATGTGGGATTTTGGGTGTAAATGGTGGGATTTTGGTGCAAAATGCAGGAATTTGGGTCAAAAATGTGGGATTCGGGGGGCAAAATGTGGGAATTTGGTGTAAAATGTGGGAATTTGGGGCAAAAATGGGGGATTTGGGGGGCAAAATTACAGAATTTGGGGCAAAAATGCGGGATTTGGGGGGCAAAATGTGGGATATTGGTGTGAAATGCGGAAATTTGGGGGGAAAATGTGGGATCTGGGGGGAAATTGCAGGATTTTGGTGTAAAATGTGGGAATGCAGGGCAAAACTGTGGGATTTGGGAAGCAAAATGGGGGATTTTGGGGGAAATTGCAGGATTTGGGGGGCAAAATGTGCGGTTTTAGGGTAAAAATGTGGGATTTGGGGGGAAATCGCGGGATTTTGGGGGCAAAATGTGGGAATTTGGTGTGAAATGTGCGAATTTGAGTCAAAATTGTGGGCTTTGGGGGGCGAAATGGGGGAATTTGGGGGGAAATCGCGGGACTTTGGAAGAAAAATGCGGGATTTGGGGGGCGAAATGTGGGAATTTGGGTCAAAAATGTGGGATTTGCGGGGCGAAATGTGGGAATTTGGGGGAAATTGCGGGATGTTGGGGCAAAAATGTGGGCTTCAGGGGGCGAAATGTGGGATTTTGGTGCGAAATGTGGAATTTGGGGCAAAAATGTGGGATTTGGGGCGCGAAATGTGGGAATTTGGGGGGAAATCGCGGGATTTTGGGGCAAAAATGTTGGATTTGGGGGGCGAAATGTGGGAATTTGGGTCAAAAATGTGGGATTTGGGGGGCGAAATGTGGGAATTTGGGGCAAAAATGTGGGATTTGGGGACAAAATGTCGGAATTCGGGGGAAAAATGAGGGATTTTGGGGTGATATTGCAGGGTTTTGGGGTCAAAATGTGGGATTTTGGTGCAAAATGCAGGAATTTGTGGCAAAAATGGGGGATTTTGGGGGAAGTCGTGGGATTTTGGGGGCAAAAGGTGGGATATTGGTGTGAAATGTGGGAATTTGGGGGCAAAATGTGGGATTTTGGGGGCAAAATGTGGGATTTTGGTGTAAAATGTGGGAATTCAGGGCAATAATGTGGGATTTGGGGGGCAAAATGGGGGAATTTGGTGTGAAATGTGGGATTTTGGGGCAAAAATGTGGGATTTTGGGGGGCAAAATGGGGGAATTTGG
Organism: Chlamydotis macqueenii; assembly: GCF_036417535.1. Classification (NCBI taxonomy): domain Eukaryota; kingdom Metazoa; phylum Chordata; class Aves; order Otidiformes; family Otididae; genus Chlamydotis; species Chlamydotis macqueenii. The sequence continues at coordinate 137,360 of NW_028239178.1, forward strand.
GGGGAAATCGCGGGATTTTGGTGTAAAATGTGGGAATTCGGGGGGCAAAATGGGGGAATTTGGGGGGAAATCGCGGGATTTTGGTGTAAAATGTGGGAATTCGGGGGGCAAAATGGGGAAATTTGAAAGGAAATCGCGGGATTTTGGGGCAAAAATGGGGGATTTGGGGGGCGAAATGTGGGAATTTGTGTCAAAAATTTTGGATATGGGGGCAAAATGGGGGAATTTGGGGCAAAAATGTGGGAATTTGTTGCGAAATGGGGTAATTTGGGGCAAAAATGGGGGAATTTGGGGGAAATCGTGGGATTTTGGGGGCAAAATGTGGGAATTTGGGGCAAAAATGTGGGATTTGGGGGGCAAAATGTGGGATTTTGGTGGCGAAATGTGGGAATTTGGGTCAAAAATGCGGGATTTGGAGGCAAAATGGAGGAATGTGGGGAAAAAATGTGGGATTTTGGGGGCAAAATGGGGGATTTTGGTGTAAAATGCGGGGATTTGTGTCAAAAACGCGGGATTTGGTGGCAAAATGGGGGAATGTCCTGGTTCTGGCCAGGATAGAGTTAATATTTACCTGAGCTGGGTGGAGAACTGAAGCTGGTAGCCCCTATGGCTGGGATAGTTAACTAATTAGCTAACAGCTGGGGTTAATTTACCCAAATTAGCCAAAGGGCTATTCCATCCCATCTGACATCATGCTCAGTATATAAGTGAGGAGGGTGCTGAAGGGAGGCCCTCCTAGTTGGAAGAGACTGGATGTGGAGATCTGTTGTGAGCTATTATACTGTATTTGTGTTCCATCACTGTCTTGTTTTCTTCTGTCATTACTGTTAAATTTACTTTTTGTTCAATCTCAACCCGCGTGTTTGGTTTTTTTTTTTCCTGGTTTTCTTTTGTTTGTCAAATCTCCTCCTGTTCTCTCGGAGAGTGGGGGGGGAGTGAGAGAGAGACTGCGTAGTCTGGTCCCCGTTGGGGCTGAACTACGACAGGGAATTTGGGGAAAAAATATGGGATTTTGGGGGCAAAATGTGGGATTTTGGTGTAAAATGTGGGAATTTGGGGCAAAAATGCAGGATTTGGGGCAAAAATGTGGGATTTGGGGGGCAAAATGGGGGAATTTGGGGGGAATCGCGGGATTTTGGTGTAAAATGTGGGAATTCGGGGGGCAAAATGGGGGAATTTGGGGGGAAATCGCGGTATTTTGGGGGCAAAATGGGGGGTTTTGGTGCGAAATGCGGGGATTTGGGTCAAAAATGTGGGATTTTGGGGGCGAAATGTGGGAATTTGGGGCAAAAATGGGGGATTTGGGGACAAAATGTTGGAATTCGGGGGAAAAATGAGGGATTTTGGGGTGAAATTGCAGGATTTTGGGGTCAAAATGTGGGATTTTGGTGCAAAATGCAGGAATTTGGGGCAAAAATGGGGGATTTTGGGGGAAGTCGCGGGATTTTGGGGGCAAAAGGTGGGATATTGGTGTGAAATGTGGGATTTTGGGGGCAAAATGTGGGATTTTGGTGTAAAATGTGGGAATTCAGGGCAATAATGTGGGATTTGGGGGGCAAAATGGGGGAATTTGGTGTGAAATGTGGGATTTTGGGGCAAAAATGTGGGAATTCGGGGGGCAAAATGGGGGAATTTGGGGGGAAATCGCGGGATTTTGGTGTAAAATGTGGGAATTCGGGGGGCAAAATGTGGGAATTTGAGGGGAAATCGCGGGATTTTGGGGCAAAAATGGGGGATTTGGGGGGGCGAAATGTGGGAATTTGTGTCAAAAATTTTGGATATGGGGGCAAAATGGGGGAATTTGGGGCAAAAATGCGGGAATTTGTTGCGAAATGGGGTAATTTGGGGCAAAAATGGGGGAATTTGGGGGAAATCGTGGGATTTTGGTGGCGAAATGTGGGAATTTGGGGCAAAAATGCGGGATTTGGGGGGTGAAACGGGGGAATTTGGGGGGAAATCACAGGATTTTGGGGCAAAAATGTGTGATTTTGGTGCGAAATGCGTGAATTTGGGTCAAAAATTGGGATTTTGGGGGCGAAATGGGGGATTTTGGTGTACAATGCAGGAATTTGGGGCAAAAATGTGGGTTTTTGAGGGCAAAATGGGGGATTTGGGGGCAAAAATGTGGGATTTTGGGGGCAAAATATGAGATTTTGGTGTAAAATGTGGGAATTCAGGTCAAAAATGTGGGATTTGCGGGGCAAAATGTGGGAATTTGGGGGGAAATCGCGGGATTTTGGGGTTAGGGTTAGGGTTACGGTTAGGGTTAGGTTAGGGTTAGGGTTTTGGGGGGAAAATCGGGGAATTTGGGGGGAAATCACGGGATTTTGGGGGCAAAATGTTGGATCTTGGTGCGAAATGCGGGGATTTGGGTCAAAAATGCGGGATTTGGGTGCAAAATGTGGGAATTTGGGTCAAAAATGTGTGATTTTGGGGGCAAAATGTAGGATTTTGGTGTAAAATGTTGGAATTTGGGGCAAAAATGCGGGATTTGGGGCAAAAATGTGGGATTTTGGGGGGAAAATGGGATTTTGGTGTAAAATGTGAGAATTTGGGGCAAAAATGCAGGATTTGTGGGCAAAATGGGGGATTTTGGGGGGGAAATCGTGGGATTTTGGAAGGCTAAATGTGGGATATTGGTGTGAAATGTGGGAATTTGGGGTAAAAATGTGAGGTTTTAGGGTAAAAATGGGGGATTTTGGGGGAAATTGCAGGATTTTGGGGGCAAAATGTTGGAATTTGGTGTGAAATGTGGGAATTTGGGGCAAAAATGTGGGATTTGGGGGGCAAAATGGGGGAATTTGGGGGAAATCACGGGATTTTGGTGTAAAATGTGGGAATTCGGGGGGCAAAATGGGGGAATTTGGGGGGAAATCGTGGGATTTTGGGTCAAAATGGGTTAGGGTTATGGTTAGGGTTAGGGGTTAGGGTTAGAGGTAGGGTTAGGGTTGGAGTTTTTGGGGAAAAATGGGGGAATTTGGGGGGAAATGGCGGGATTTTGGGGGCAAATATGGGATTTTGGTGCACAATGCAGGAATTTTGGGCAAAAATGTGGGATTTTGGGGGAAGTCACGGGATTTTGGGGCAAAATGGGGGATTTTGGTGCAAAATGCGGGGATTCGGGTCAAAAATGTGGGATTTGGGGGCAAAATGGGGGAATTTGTGGAAAAAAATGTGGGATTTTGGGTGCAAAAATGTGGGATTTGGGGGGCAAAATGGGGGATTTTGGGGGGGTAATCGTGGGATTTTGGAAGGCTAAATGTGGGATATTGGTGTGAATTGTGGGAATTTGGGGTAAAAATATGGGGTTCTAGGGTAAAAATGGGGGATTTTGGGGGAAATTGTGGGATTTTGGGGGCAAAATGTTGGAATTTGGTGTGAAATGTGGGAATTTGGGGCAAAAATGTGGGATTTTGGGGGAAGTCACGGGATTTTGGGGCAAAATGGGGGATTTTGGTGCAAAATGCGGGGATTCGGGTCAAAAATGTGGGATTTGGGGGCAAAATGGGGGAATTTGTGGAAAAAATGTGGGATTTTGGGTGCAAAAATGTGGGATTTGGGGGGCAAAATGGGGGATTTTGGGGGGGTAATCGTGGAATTTTGGAAGGCTAAATGTGGGATATTGGTGTGAAATGTGGGAATTTGGGGTAAAAATATGGGGTTCTAGGGTAAAAATGGGGGATTTTGGGGGAAATTGTGGGATTTTGGGGGCAAAATGTGGGATTTTGGTGCACAATGCAGGAATTTTGGGCAAAAATGTGGGATTTTGGGGGAAGTCACGGGATTTTGGGGCAAAATGGGGGATTTTGGTGCAAAATGCGGGGATTCGGGTCAAAAATGTGGGATTTGGGGGCAAAATGGGGGAATTTGTGGAAAAAAATGTGGGATTTTGGGTGCAAAAATGTGGGATTTGGGGGGCAAAATGGGGGATTTTGGGGGGGTAATCGTGGGATTTTGGAAGGCTAAATGTGGGATGTTGGTGTGAAATGTGGGAATTTGGGGTAAAAATATGGGGTTCTAGGGTAAAAATGGGGGATTTTGGGGGAAATTGTGGGATTTTGGGGGCAAAATGTGGGAATTTGGTGTGAAATGTGGGAATTTGGGGCAAAAATGTGGGATTTTGGGGGCGAAATGTGGGAATTTGGGGCAAAAATGGGTGATTTGGGGACAAAATGTCGGAATTCGGGGGAAAAATGAGGGAATTTGGGGTGAAATTGCAGGATTTTGGGGTCAAAATGTGGGATTTTGGTGCAAAATGCAGGAATTTGGGGCAAAAATGGGGGATTTTGGGGGAAGTCACGGGATTTTGGGGGCAAAAGGTGGGATATTGGTGTGAAATGTGGGATTTTGGGGCAAAAATGTGGGATTTTGGGGGCAAACTGTGGGAATTTTGTTTAAAATGTGGGAATTCAGGGCAATAATGTGGGATTTGGGGGGCAAAATGGGGGAATTTGGTGTGAAATGTGGGAATTTGGGGCAAAAATGTGGGATTTGGGGGGCAAAATGGGGGAATTTGGGGGGAAATCGCGGGATTTTAGTGTAAAATGTGGGAATTCGGGGGAAAATGTGGGAATTTGGGGGGAAATCGCGGGATTTTGGTGTAAAATGTGGGAATTCGGGGGCAAAATGTGGGAATTTGGGGGGAAATCGCGGGATTTTGGGTCAAAATGGGTTAGGGTTAGGGTTAGGGGTTAGGGTTAGGGTTGGGGTTACGGTTAGGGTTAGGGTTAGAGTTTTTGGGGAAAAATGGGGGAATTTCGGGGGAAATGGTGGGATTTTGGGGGCGAAATGGGGGAATTTGGTGTAAAATGCAGGAATTCAGGGCAAAAATGGGGGATTTGGGGGCAAAATGTGGGAATTGGGGGCAAAAATGTTGGATTTTGGGGGAAGTTGCGGGATTTTGGGGCAAAATGGGGGGTTTTGGTGCGAAATGCGGGGATTTGGGTCAAAAATGCGGGATTTGGGTCAAAAATGTGGGATTTTGGGGGCGAAATGGGGGATTTTGGTGTAAAATGTTGGAATTTGGGGCAAAAATGTGGGATTTTGGTGTAAAATGCAGGAATTTGGGTCAAAAATGTGGGATTTTGAGGGCAAAATGGGGGATTTGGGGGCAAAAATGTGGGATTTTGGGGGCAAAATGTGAGATTTTGGTGTAAAATGTGGGAATTCAGGTCAAAAATGTGGGATTTGCAGGGCAAAATGTGGGAATTTGGGGGGAAATCGCGGGATTTTGGGGTTAGGATTAGGGTTAGGGTTAGGTTAGGGTTAGGGTTAGGTTAGGGTTTTGGGGGGAAAAATGGGGGAATTTGGGGGGAAATCGCGGGATTTTGGGGGCAAAATGTTGGATCTTGGTGCGAAATGCGGGGATTTGGGTCAAAAATGCGGGATTTGGGTGCAAAATGGGGGAATTTGGGTCAAAAATGTGGGATTTTGGGGGCAAAATGGGGGAATTTGGGGGGAAATCGTGGGATTTTGGGTCAAAATGGGTTAGGGTTATGGTTAGGGTTAGGGGTTAGGGTTACAGTTAGGGTTAGGGTTAGAGTTTTTGGGGAAAAATGGGGGAATTTGGGGGGAAATGGTGGGATTTTGGGGGCGAAATGGGGGAATTTGGTGTAAAATGCAGGAATTCAGGGCAAAAATGGGGGACTTGGGGGCAAAATGTGGGAATTGGGGGCAAAAATGTTGGATTTTGGGGGAAGTCGCGGGATTTGGGGGCAAAATGGGGGATTTTGCTGCGAAATGCGGGGATTTGGGTCAAAAATGCGGGATTTGGGGGGCGAAATGTGGGAATTTGGGGCAAAAATGTGGGATTTTGGGGGCAAAATGTGGGAATTTGGGGCAAAAATGTGGGATTTGCGGGGCAAAATGTGGGAATTTGGGGGGAAATCGCGGGATTTTGGGGTTAGAGTTAGGGTTACGGTTAGGGTTGGGTTACGGTTAGGGTTAGGTTACGGTTAGGGTTAGGGTTAGGGTTTTGGGGGGAAAATGGGGGAATTTGGGGGGAAATCGCGGGATTTTGGGGGCAAAATGTTGGATCTTGGTGCGAAATGCGGGGATTTGGGTCAAAAATGCGGGATTTGGGTGCAAAATGTGGGAATTTGGGTCAAAAATGTGGGATTTTGGGGGCAAAATGTGGGATTTTGGTGTAAAATGTGGGAATTTGGGGAAAAATGTGGGATTTGGGGGGCAAAATGGGGGAATTTGGTGTGAAATGTGGGAATTTGGGGCAAAAATGTGGGATTTGGGGGGCAAAATGGGGGAATTTGGGGGGAAATCGTGGGATTTTGGGGCAAAAATGGGGGATTTAGGGGGCGAAATGTTGGAATTTGGGTCAAAAATTTTGGATATGTGGGGCAAAAATGGGGGAATTTGGGGCAAAAATGCGGGATTTGGGGAAAAAATGTGGGATTTTGGGGGCAAAATGGGGGAATTTGGGGGAAATCGCGGGATTTTGGTGTAAAATGTGGGAATTCGGGGGCAAAATGTGGGAATTTGGGGGGAAATCGTGGTATTTTGGGGGCAAAATGGGGGGTTTTGGTGCGAAATGCAGGGATTTGCGTCAAAAATGCGGGATTTGGGTCAAAAATGTGGGAGTTTGGGTGCGAAATGGGGGATTTTGGTGTAAAATGTTGGAATTTGGGGCAAAAATGTGGGATTTTGGTGTAAAATGCAGGAATTTGGGTCAAAAATGTGGGATTTTGAGGGCAAAATGGGGGATTTGGGGGCAAAAATGTGGGATTTTGGGGGCAAAATGTGAGATTTTGGTGTAAAATGTGGGAATTCAGGTCAAAAATGTGGGATTTGCAGGGCAAAATGTGGGAATTTGGGGGGAAATCGCGGGATTTTGGGGTTAGGATTAGGGTTAGGGTTAGGTTAGGGTTAGGGTTAGGTTAGGGTTAGGGTTAGGGTTAGGTTACGGTTAGGGTTAGGGTTTTGGGGGGAAAAAATAGGGGAATTTGGGGGGAAATCGTGGGATTTTGGGGGCAAAATGTTGGATCTTGGTGCGAAATGCGGGGATTTGGGTCAAAAATGCGGGATTTGGGTGCAAAATGTGGGAATTTGGGTCAAAAATGTGGGATTTTGTGGGCAAAATGTGGGATTTTGGTGTAAAATGTTGGAATTTGGGGCAAAAATGCGGGATTTGGGGCAAAAATGTGGGATTTTGGGGGCAAAATGGGGGATTTTGGGGGGGAAATCGTGGGATTTTGGAAGGCTAAATGTGGGATATTGGTGTGAAATGGGGGAATTTGGGGTAAAAATATGGGGTTTTAGGGTAAAAATGTGGGATTTGGGGGGAAATTGCAGGATTTTGGGGGCAAAATGTTGGAATTTGGTGTGAAATGTGGGAATTGGGGGCAAAAATGTGGGCTTTGGGTGGCAAAATGGGGGAATTTGGGGGGAAATCGTGGGATTTTGGGTCAAAATGGGTTAGGGTTATGGTTAGGGTTAGGTGTTAGGGTTAGGGTTACAGTTAGGGTTAGGGTTAGTGTTTTTGGGGAAAAATGGGGGAATTTGGGGGGAAATGGTGGGATTTTGGGGGCGAAATGGGGGAATTTGGTGTAAAATGCAGGAATTCAGGGCAAAAATGGGGGATTTGGGGGCAAAATGTGGGAATTGGGGGCAAAAATGTTGGATTTTGGGGGAAGTCGCGGGATTTTGGGGCAAAATGGGGGATTTTGCTGCGAAATGCGGGGATTCGGGTCAAAAATGCGGGATTTGGGGGGCGAAATGTGGGAATTTGGGGCAAAAATGTGGGATTTTGGGGGCGAAATGTGGGATTTTGGGGCAAAAATGGGGGATTTGGGGGGCGAAATGTGGGAATTTGTGTCAAAAATTTTGGATATGGGGGCAAAATGGGGGAATTTGGGGCAAAAAATGCGGGAATTTGTTGCGAAATGGGGTAATTTGGGGCAAAAATGGGGGAATTTGGGGGAAATCGTGGGATTTTGGGGGCAAAATGTGGGAATTTGGGGCAAAAATGTGGGATTTTGGGGGCAAAATGTGGGATTTTGGTGGCGAAATGTGGGAATTTGGGTCAAAAATGCGGGATTTGGAGGCAAAATGGAGGAATGTGGGGAAAAAATGTGGGATTTTGGGGGCAAAATGGGGGATTTTGGTGTAAAATGCGGGGATTTGTGTCAAAAATGCGGGATTTGGTGGCAAAATGGGGGAATGTCCTGGTTCTGGCCAGGATAGAGTTAATATTTACCTGAGCTGGGTGGAGAACTGAAGCTGGTAGCCCCTATGGCTGGGATAGTTAACTAATTAGCTAACAGCTGGGGTTAATTTACCCAAATTAGCCAAAGGGCTATTCCATCCCATCTGACATCATGCTCAGTATATAAGTGAGGAGGGTGCTGAAGGGAGGCCCTCCTAGTTGGAAGAGACTGGATGTGGAGATCTGTTCTGAGCTATTATACTGTATTTGTGTTCCATCACTGTCTTGTTTTCTTCTGTCATTACTGTTAAATTTACTTTTTGTTCAATCTCAACCCGCGTGTTTGGTTTTTTTTTTTCCTGGTTTTCTTTTGTTTGTCAAATCTCCTCCTGTTCTCTCGGAGAGTGGGGGGGGAGTGAGAGAGAGACTGCGTAGTCTGGTCCCCGTTGGGGCTGAACTACGACAGGGAATTTGGGGAAAAAATATGGGATTTTGGGGGCAAAATGTGGGATTTTGGTGTAAAATGTGGGAATTTGGGGCAAAAATGCAGGATTTGGGGCAAAAATGTGGGATTTGGGGGGCAAAATGGGGGAATTTGGGGGGAATCGCGGGATTTTGGTGTAAAATGTGGGAATTCGGGGGGCAAAATGGGGGAATTTGGGGGGAAATCGCGGTATTTTGGGGGCAAAATGGGGGGTTTTGGTGCGAAATGCGGGGATTTGGGTCAAAAATGTGGGATTTTGGGGGCGAAATGTGGGAATTTGGGGCAAAAATGGGGGATTTGGGGACAAAATGTTGGAATTCGGGGGAAAAATGAGGGATTTTGGGGTGAAATTGCAGGATTTTGGGGTCAAAATGTGGGATTTTGGTGCAAAATGCAGGAATTTGGGGCAAAAATGGGGGATTTTGGGGGAAGTCGCGGGATTTTGGGGGCAAAAGGTGGGATATTGGTGTGAAATGTGGGATTTTGGGGGCAAAATGTGGGATTTTGGTGTAAAATGTGGGAATTCAGGGCAATAATGTGGGATTTGGGGGGCAAAATGGGGGAATTTGGTGTGAAATGTGGGATTTTGGGGCAAAAATGTGGGAATTCGGGGGGCAAAATGGGGGAATTTGGGGGGAAATCGCGGGATTTTGGTGTAAAATGTGGGAATTCGGGGGGCAAAATGTGGGAATTTGAGGGGAAATCGCGGGATTTTGGGGCAAAAATGGGGGATTTGGGGGGGCGAAATGTGGGAATTTGTGTCAAAAATTTTGGATATGGGGGCAAAATGGGGGAATTTGGGGCAAAAATGCGAGAATTTGTTGCGAAATGGGGTAATTTGGGGCAAAAATGGGGGAATTTGGGGGAAATCGTGGGATTTTGGTGGCGAAATGTGGGAATTTGGGGCAAAAATGCGGGATTTGGGGGGTGAAACGGGGGAATTTGGGGGGAAATCACAGGATTTTGGGGCCAAAATGTGTGATTTTGGTGCGAAATGCGTGAATTTGGGTCAAAAATTGGGATTTTGGGGGCGAAATGGGGGATTTTGTTGTACAATGCAGGAATTTGGGGCAAAAATGTGGGTTTTTGAGGGCAAAATGGGGGATTTTGGGGCAAAAATGTGGGATTTTGGGGGCAAAATATGAGATTTTGGTGTAAAATGTGGGAATTCAGGTCAAAAATGTGGGATTTGCGGGGCAAAATGTGGGAATTTGGGGGGAAATCGCGGGATTTTGGGGTTAGGGTTAGGGTTACGGTTAGGGTTAGGTTAGGGTTAGGGTTTTGGGGGGAAAATCGGGGAATTTGGGGGGAAATCACGGGATTTTGGGGGCAAAATGTTGGATCTTGGTGCGAAATGCGGGGATTTGGGTCAAAAATGCGGGATTTGGGTGCAAAATGTGGGAATTTGGGTCAAAAATGTGTGATTTTGGGGGCAAAATGTAGGATTTTGGTGTAAAATGTTGGAATTTGGGGCAAAAATGCGGGATTTGGGGCAAAAATGTGGGATTTTGGGGGGAAAATGGGATTTTGGTGTAAAATGTGAGAATTTGGGGCAAAAATGCAGGATTTGTGGGCAAAATGGGGGATTTTGGGGGGGAAATCGTGGGATTTTGGAAGGCTAAATGTGGGATATTGGTGTGAAATGTGGGAATTTGGGGTAAAAATGTGAGGTTTTAGGGTAAAAATGGGGGATTTTGGGGGAAATTGCAGGATTTTGGGGGCAAAATGTTGGAATTTGGTGTGAAATGTGGGAATTTGGGGCAAAAATGTGGGATTTGGGGGGCAAAATGGGGGAATTTGGGGGAAATCACGGGATTTTGGTGTAAAATGTGGGAATTCGGGGGGCAAAATGGGGGAATTTGGGGGGAAATCGTGGGATTTTGGGTCAAAATGGGTTAGGGTTATGGTTAGGGTTAGGGGTTAGGGTTAGAGGTAGGGTTAGGGTTGGAGTTTTTGGGGAAAAATGGGGGAATTTGGGGGGAAATGGCGGGATTTTGGGGGCAAATATGGGATTTTGGTGCACAATGCAGGAATTTTGGGCAAAAATGTGGGATTTTGGGGGAAGTCACGGGATTTTGGGGCAAAATGGGGGATTTTGGTGCAAAATGCGGGGATTCGGGTCAAAAATGTGGGATTTGGGGGCAAAATGGGGGAATTTGTGGAAAAAAATGTGGGATTTTGGGTGCAAAAATGTGGGATTTGGGGGGCAAAATGGGGGATTTTGGGGGGGTAATCGTGGGATTTTGGAAGGCTAAATGTGGGATATTGGTGTGAATTGTGGGAATTTGGGGTAAAAATATGGGGTTCTAGGGTAAAAATGGGGGATTTTGGGGGAAATTGTGGGATTTTGGGGGCAAAATGTTGGAATTTGGTGTGAAATGTGGGAATTTGGGGCAAAAATGTGGGATTTTGGGGGAAGTCACGGGATTTTGGGGCAAAATGGGGGATTTTGGTGCAAAATGCGGGGATTCGGGTCAAAAATGTGGGATTTGGGGGCAAAATGGGGGAATTTGTGGAAAAAATGTGGGATTTTGGGTGCAAAAATGTGGGATTTGGGGGGCAAAATGGGGGATTTTGGGGGGGTAATCGTGGAATTTTGGAAGGCTAAATGTGGGATATTGGTGTGAAATGTGGGAATTTGGGGTAAAAATATGGGGTTCTAGGGTAAAAATGGGGGATTTTGGGGGAAATTGTGGGATTTTGGGGGCAAAATGTGGGATTTTGGTGCAAAATGCAGGAATTTGGGGCAAAAATGGGGGATTTTGGGGGAAGTCACGGGATTTTGGGGGCAAAAGGTGGGATATTGGTGTGAAATGTGGGAATTTGGGGGAAAAATGTGGGATTTTGGGGGCAAACTGTGGGAATTTTGTTTAAAATGTGGGAATTCAGGGCAATAATGTGGGATTTGGGGGGCAAAATGGGGGAATTTGGTGTGAAATGTGGGAATTTGGGGCAAAAATGTGGGATTTGGGGGGCAAAATGGGGGAATTTGGGGGGAAATCGCGGGATTTTAGTGTAAAATGTGGGAATTCGGGGGAAAATGTGGGAATTTGGGGGGAAATCGCGGGATTTTGGTGTAAAATGTGGGAATTCGGGGGCAAAATGTGGGAATTTGGGGGGAAATCGCGGGATTTTGGGTCAAAATGGGTTAGGGTTAGGGGTTAGGGTTAGGGTTAGGGTTGGGGTTACGGTTAGGGTTAGGGTTAGAGTTTTTGGGGGAAAATGGGGGAATTTCGGGGGAAATGGTGGGATTTTGGGGGCGAAATGGGGGAATTTGGTGTAAAATGCAGGAATTCAGGGCAAAAATGGGGGATTTGGGGGCAAAATGTGGGAATTGGGGGCAAAAATGTGGGATTTTGGGGGAAGTTGCGGGAGTTTGGGGCAAAATGGGGGGTTTTGGTGCGAAATGCGGGGATTTGGGTCAAAAATGCGGGATTTGGGTCAAAAATGTGGGAGTTTGGGGGCGAAATGGGGGATTTTGGTGTAAAATGTTGGAATTTGGGGCAAAAATGTGGGATTTTGGTGTAAAATGCAGGAATTTGGGTCAAAAATGTGGGATTTTGAGGGCAAAATGGGGGATTTGGGGGCAAAAATGTGGGATTTTGGGGGCAAAATGTGAGATTTTGGTGTAAAATGTGGGAATTCAGGTCAAAAATGTGGGATTTGCAGGGCAAAATGTGGGAATTTGGGGGGAAATCGCGGGATTTTGGGGTTAGGATTAGGGTTAGGGTTAGGTTAGGGTTAGGTTAGGGTTAGGGTTAGGGTTAGGGTTAGGTTACGGTTAGGGTTAGGGTTAGGGTTTTGGGGGGAAAAAATAGGGGAATTTGGGGGGAAATCGTGGGATTTTGGGGGCAAAATGTTGGATCTTGGTGCGAAATGCGGGGATTTGGGTCAAAAATGCGGGATTTGGGTGCAAAATGGGGGAATTTGGGTCAAAAATGTGGGATTTTGTGGGCAAAATGTGGGATTTTGGTGTAAAATGTTGGAATTTGGGGCAAAAATGCGGGATTTGGGGCAAAAATGTGGGATTTTGGGGGCAAAATGGGGGATTTTGGGGGGGAAATCGTGGGATTTTGGAAGGCTAAATGTGGGATATTGGTGTGAAATGGGGGAATTTGGGGTAAAAATATGGGGTTTTAGGGTAAAAATGTGGGATTTGGGGGGAAATTGCAGGATTTTGGGGGCAAAATGTTGGAATTTGGTGTGAAATGTGGGAATTGGGGGCAAAAATGTGGGCTTTGGGTGCAAAATGGGGGAATTTGGGGGGAAATCGTGGGATTTTGGGTCAAAATGGGTTAGGGTTATGGTTAGGGTTAGGTGTTAGGGTTAGGGTTACAGTTAGGGTTAGGGTTAGTGTTTTTGGGGAAAAATGGGGGAATTTGGGGGGAAATGGTGGGATTTTGGGGGCGAAATGGGGGAATTTGGTGTAAAATGCAGGAATTCAGGGCAAAAATGGGGGATTTGGGGGCAAAATGTGGGAATTGGGGGCAAAAATGTTGGATTTTGGGGGAAGTCGCGGGATTTTGGGGCAAAATGGGGGATTTTGCTTCGAAATGCAGGGATTTGGGTCAAAAATGCGGGATTTGGGGGGCGAAATGTGGGAATTTGGGGCAAAAATGTGGGATTTTGGGGGCGAAATGTGGGATTTTGGGGCAAAAATGGGGGATTTGGGGGGCGAAATGTGGGAATTTGTGTCAAAAATTTTGGATATGGGGGCAAAATGGGGGAATTTGGGGCAAAAATGCGGGAATTTGTTGCGAAATGGGGTAATTTGGGGCAAAAATGGGGGAATTTGGGGGAAATCGTGGGATTTTGGGGGCAAAATGTGGGAATTTGGGGCAAAAATGTGGGATTTTGGGGGCAAAATGTGGGATTTTGGTGGCGAAATGTGGGAATTTGGGTCAAAAATGCGGGATTTGGAGGCAAAATGGAGGAATGTGGGGAAAAAATGTGGGATTTTGGGGGCAAAATGGGGGATTTTGGTGTAAAATGCGGGGATTTGTGTCAAAAATGCGGGATTTGGTGGCAAAATGGGGGAATGTCCTGGTTCTGGCCAGGATAGAGTTAATATTTACCTGAGCTGGGTGGAGAACTGAAGCTGGTAGCCCCTATGGCTGGGATAGTTAACTAATTAGCTAACAGCTGGGGTTAATTTACCCAAATTAGCCAAAGGGCTATTCCATCCCATCTGACATCATGCTCAGTATATAAGTGAGGAGGGTGCTGAAGGGAGGCCCTCCTAGTTGGAAGAGACTGGATGTGGAGATCTGTTCTGAGCTATTATACTGTATTTGTGTTCCATCACTGTCTTGTTTTCTTCTGTCATTACTGTTAAATTTACTTTTTGTTCAATCTCAACCCGCGTGTTTGGTTTTTTTTTTTCCTGGTTTTCTTTTGTTTGTCAAATCTCCTCCTGTTCTCTCGGAGAGTGGGGGGGGAGTGAGAGAGAGACTGCGTAGTCTGGTCCCCGTTGGGGCTGAACTACGACAGGGAATTTGGGGAAAAAATATGGGATTTTGGGGGCAAAATGTGGGATTTTGGTGTAAAATGTGGGAATTTGGGGCAAAAATGCAGGATTTGGGGCAAAAATGTGGGATTTGGGGGGCAAAATGGGGGAATTTGGGGGGAATTGCGGGATTTTGGTGTAAAATGTGGGAATTCGGGGGGCAAAATGGGGGAATTTGGGGGGAAATCGCGGTATTTTGGGGGCAAAATGGGGGGTTTTGGTGCGAAATGCGGGGATTTGGGTCAAAAATGTGGGATTTTGGGGGCGAAATGTGGGAATTTGGGGCAAAAATGGGGGATTTGGGGACAAAATGTTGGAATTCGGGGGAAAAATGAGGGATTTTGGGGTGAAATTGCAGGATTTTGGGGTCAAAATGTGGGATTTTGGTGCAAAATGCAGGAATTTGGGGCAAAAATGGGGGATTTTGGGGGAAGTCGCGGGATTTTGGGGGCAAAAGGTGGGATATTGGTGTGAAATGTGGGATTTTGGGGGCAAAATGTGGGATTTTGGTGTAAAATGTGGGAATTCAGGGCAATAATGTGGGATTTGGGGGGCAAAATGGGGGAATTTGGTGTGAAATGTGGGATTTTGGGGCAAAAATGTGGGAATTCGGGGGGCAAAATGGGGGAATTTGGGGGGAAATCGCGGGATTTTGGTGTAAAATGTGGGAATTCGGGGGGCAAAATGTGGGAATTTGAGGGGAAATCGCGGGATTTTGGGGCAAAAATGGGGGATTTGGGGGGGCGAAATGTGGGAATTTGTGTCAAAAATTTTGGATATGGGGGCAAAATGGGGGAATTTGGGGCAAAAATGCGGGAATTTGTTGCGAAATGGGGTAATTTGGGGCAAAAATGGGGGAATTTGGGGGAAATCGTGGGATTTTGGTGGCGAAATGTGGGAATTTGGGGCAAAAATGCGGGATTTGGGGGGTGAAACGGGGGAATTTGGGGGGAAATCACAGGATTTTGGGGCAAAAATGTGTGATTTTGGTGCGAAATGCGTGAATTTGGGTCAAAAATTGGGATTTTGGGGGCGAAATGGGGGATTTTGGTGTACAATGCAGGAATTTGGGGCAAAAATGTGGGTTTTTGAGGGCAAAATGGGGGATTTTGGGGCAAAAATGTGGGATTTTGGGGGCAAAATATGAGATTTTGGTGTAAAATGTGGGAATTCAGGTCAAAAATGTGGGATTTGCGGGGCAAAATGTGGGAATTTGGGGGGAAATCGCGGGATTTTGGGGTTAGGGTTAGGGTTACGGTTAGGGTTAGGTTAGGGTTAGGGTTAGGGTTTTGGGGGGAAAATGGGGGAATTTGGGGGGAAATCGCGGGATTTTGGGGGCAAAATGTTGGATCTTGGTGCGAAATGCGGGGATTTGGGTCAAAAATGCGGGATTTGGGTGCAAAATGGGGGAATTTGGGTCAAAAATGTGTGATTTTGGGGGCAAAATGTAGGATTTTGGTGTAAAATGTTGGAATTTGGGGCAAAAATGCGGGATTTGGGGCAAAAATGTGGGATTTTGGGGGGAAAATGGGATTTTGGTGTAAAATGTGAGAATTTGGGGCAAAAATGCAGGATTTGTGGGCAAAATGGGGGATTTTGGGGGGGAAATCGTGGGATTTTGGAAGGCTAAATGTGGGATATTGGTGTGAAATGTGGGAATTTGGGGTAAAAATGTGAGGTTTTAGGGTAAAAATGGGGGATTTTGGGGGAAATTGTGGGATTTTGGGGGCAAAATGTTGGAATTTGGTGTGAAATGTGGGAATTTGGGGCAAAAATGTGGGATTTGGGGGGCAAAATGGGGGAATTTGGGGGAAATCACGGGATTTTGGTGTAAAATATGGGAAGTCGGGGGGCAAAATGGGGGAATTTGGGGGGAAATCGTGGGATTTTGGGTCAAAATGGGTTAGGGTTATGGTTAGGGTTAGGGGTTAGGGTTAGAGGTAGGGTTAGGGTTGGAGTTTTTGGGGAAAAATGGGGGAATTTGGGGGGAAATGGCGGGATTTTGGGGGCAAATATGGGATTTTGGTGCACAATGCAGGAATTTTGGGCACAAATGTGGGATTTTGGGGGAAGTCACGGGATTTTGGGGCAAAATGGGGGATTTTGGTGCAAAATGCGGGGATTCGGGTCAAAAATGTGGGATTTGGGGGCAAAATGGGGGAATTTGTGGAAAAAATGTGGGATTTTGGGTGCAAAAATGTGGGATTTGGGGGGCAAAATGGGGGATTTTGGGGGGGTAATCGTGGGATTTTGGAAGGCTAAATGTGGGATGTTGGTGTGAAATGTGGGAATTTGGGGTAAAAATATGGGGTTCTAGGGTAAAAATGGGGGATTTTGGGGGAAATTGTGGGATTTTGGGGGCAAAATGTTGGAATTTGGTGTGAAATGTGGGAATTTGGGGCAAAAATGTGGGATTTTGGGGGCGAAATGTGGGAATTTGGGGCAAAAATGGGTGATTTGGGGACAAAATGTCGGAATTCGGGGGAAAAATGAGGGAATTTGGGGTGAAATTGCAGGATTTTGGGGTCAAAATGTGGGATTTTGGTGCAAAATGCAGGAATTTGGGGCAAAAATGGGGGATTTTGGGGGAAGTCACGGGATTTTGGGGGCAAAAGGTGGGATATTGGTGTGAAATGTGGGATTTTGGGGCAAAAATGTGGGATTTTGGGGGCAAACTGTGGGAATTTTGTTTAAAATGTGGGAATTCAGGGCAATAATGTGGGATTTGGGGGGCAAAATGGGGGAATTTGGTGTGAAATGTGGGAATTTGGGGCAAAAATGTGGGATTTGGGGGGCAAAATGGGGGAATTTGGGGGGAAATCGCGGGATTTTAGTGTAAAATGTGGGAATTCGGGGGAAAATGTGGGAATTTGGGGGGAAATCGCGGGATTTTGGTGTAAAATGTGGGAATTCGGGGGCAAAATGTGGGAATTTGGGGGGAAATCACGGGATTTTGGGTCAAAATGGGTTAGGGTTAGGGTTAGGGGTTAGGGTTGGGGTTACGGTTAGGGTTAGGGTTAGGGTTAGAGTTTTTGGGGAAAAATGGGGGAATTTCGGGGGAAATGGTGGGATTTTGGGGGCGAAATGGGGGAATTTGGTGTAAAATGCAGGAATTCAGGGCAAAAATGGGGGATTTGGGGGCAAAATGTGGGAATTGGGGGCAAAAATGTTGGATTTTGGGGGAAGTTGCGGGATTTTGGGGCAAAATGGGGGGTTTTGGTGCGAAATGCGGGGATTTGGGTCAAAAATGCGGGATTTGGGTCAAAAATGTGGGATTTTGGGGGCGAAATGGGGGATTTTGGTGTAAAATGTTGGAATTTGGGGCAAAAATGTGGGATTTTGGTGTAAAATGCAGGAATTTGGGTCAAAAATGTGGGATTTTGAGGGCAAAATGGGGGATTTGGGGGCAAAAATGTGGGATTTTGGGGGCAAAATGTGAGATTTTGGTGTAAAATGTGGGAATTCAGGTCAAAAATGTGGGATTTGCAGGGCAAAATGTGGGAATTTGGGGGGAAATCGCGGGATTTTGGGGTTAGGATTAGGGTTAGGGTTAGGTTAGGGTTAGGGTTAGGTTAGGGTTTTGGGGGGAAAAATGGGGGAATTTGGGGGGAAATCGCGGGATTTTGGGGGCAAAATGTTGGATCTTGGTGCGAAATGCGGGGATTTGGGTCAAAAATGCGGGATTTGGGTGCAAAATGGGGGAATTTGGGTCAAAAATGTGGGATTTTGGGGGCAAAATGGGGGAATTTGGGGGGAAATCGTGGGATTTTGGGTCAAAATGGGTTAGGGTTATGGTTAGGGTTAGGGGTTAGGGTTACAGTTAGGGTTAGGGTTAGAGTTTTTGGGGAAAAATGGGGGAATTTGGGGGGAAATGGTGGGATTTTGGGGGCGAAATGGGGGAATTTGGTGTAAAATGCAGGAATTCAGGGCAAAAATGGGGGACTTGGGGGCAAAATGTGGGAATTGGGGGCAAAAATGTTGGATTTTGGGGGAAGTCGCGGGATTTGGGGGCAAAATGGGGGATTTTGCTGCGAAATGCGGGGATTTGGGTCAAAAATGCGGGATTTGGGGGGCGAAATGTGGGAATTTGGGGCAAAAATGTGGGATTTTGGGGGCAAAATGTGGGAATTTGGGGCAAAAATGTGGGATTTGCGGGGCAAAATGTGGGAATTTGGGGGGAAATCGCGGGATTTTGGGGTTAGAGTTAGGGTTACGGTTAGGGTTGGGTTACGGTTAGGGTTAGGTTACGGTTAGGGTTAGGGTTAGGGTTTTGGGGGGAAAATGGGGGAATTTGGGGGGAAATCGCGGGATTTTGGGGGCAAAATGTTGGATCTTGGTGCGAAATGCGGGGATTTGGGTCAAAAATGCGGGATTTGGGTGCAAAATGTGGGAATTTGGGTCAAAAATGTGGGATTTGGGGGGCAAAATGTTGGAATTTGGTGTAAAATGGGGGAATTTGGGGAAAAATGTGGGATTTGGGGGGCAAAATGGGGGAATTTGGTGTGAAATGTGGGAATTTGGGGCAAAAATGTGGGATTTGGGGGGCAAAATGGGGGAATTTGGGGGGAAATCGTGGGATTTTGGGGCAAAAATGGGGGATTTAGGGGGCGAAATGTTGGAATTTGGGTCAAAAATTTTGGATATGTGGGGCAAAAATGTGGGAATTTGGGGCAAAAATGTGGGATTTTGGGGGCAAAATGGGGGAATTTGGGGGAAATCGCGGGATTTTGGTGTAAAATGTGGGAATTCGGGGGCAAAATGTGGGAATTTGGGGGGAAATCGTGGTATTTTGGGGGCAAAATGGGGGGTTTTGGTGCGAAATGCAGGGATTTGCGTCAAAAATGCGGGATTTGGGTCAAAAATGTGGGAGTTTGGGTGCGAAATGGGGGATTTTGGTGTAAAATGTTGGAATTTGGGGCAAAAATGTGGGATTTTGGTGTAAAATGCAGGAATTTGGGTCAAAAATGTGGGATTTTGAGGGCAAAATGGGGGATTTGGGGGCAAAAATGTGGGATTTTGGGGGCAAAATGTGAGATTTTGGTGTAAAATGTGGGAATTCAGGTCAAAAATGTGGGATTTGCAGGGCAAAATGTGGGAATTTGGGGGGAAATCGCGGGATTTTGGGGTTAGGATTAGGGTTAGGGTTAGGTTAGGGTTAGGGTTAGGTTAGGGTTAGGGTTAGGGTTAGGTTACGGTTAGGGTTAGGGTTTTGGGGGGAAAAAATAGGGGAATTTGGGGGGAAATCGTGGGATTTTGGGGGCAAAATGTTGGATCTTGGTGCGAAATGCGGGGATTTGGGTCAAAAATGCGGGATTTGGGTGCAAAATGTGGGAATTTGGGTCAAAAATGTGGGATTTTGTGGGCAAAATGTGGGATTTTGGTGTAAAATGTTGGAATTTGGGGCAAAAATGAGGGATTTGGGGCAAAAATGTGGGATTTTGGGGGCAAAATGGGGGATTTTGGGGGGGAAATCGTGGGATTTTGGAAGGCTAAATGTGGGATATTGGTGTGAAATGGGGGAATTTGGGGTAAAAATATGGGGTTTTAGGGTAAAAATGTGGGATTTGGGGGGAAATTGCAGGATTTTGGGGGCAAAATGTTGGAATTTGGTGTGAAATGTGGGAATTGGGGGCAAAAATGTGGGCTTTGGGTGGCAAAATGGGGGAATTTGGGGGGAAATCGTGGGATTTTGGGTCAAAATGGGTTAGGGTTATGGTTAGGGTTAGGTGTTAGGGTTAGGGTTACAGTTAGGGTTAGGGTTAGTGTTTTTGGGGAAAAATGGGGGAATTTGGGGGGAAATGGTGGGATTTTGGGGGCGAAATGGGGGAATTTGGTGTAAAATGCAGGAATTCAGGGCAAAAATGGGGGATTTGGGGGCAAAATGTGGGAATTGGGGGCAAAAATGTTGGATTTTGGGGGAAGTCGCGGGATTTTGGGGCAAAATGGGGGATTTTGCTGCGAAATGCGGGGATTCGGGTCAAAAATGCGGGATTTGGGGGGCGAAATGTGGGAATTTGGGGCAAAAATGTGGGATTTTGGGGGCGAAATGTGGGATTTTGGGGCAAAAATGGGGGATTTGGGGGGCGAAATGTGGGAATTTGTGTCAAAAATTTTGGATATGGGGGCAAAATGGGGGAATTTGGGGCAAAAATGCGGGAATTTGTTGCGAAATGGGGTAATTTGGGGCAAAAATGGGGGAATTTGGGGGAAATCGTGGGATTTTGGGGGCAAAATGTGGGAATTTGGGGCAAAAATGTGGGATTTTGGGGGCAAAATGTGGGATTTTGGTGGCGAAATGTGGGAATTTGGGTCAAAAATGCGGGATTTGGAGGCAAAATGGAGGAATGTGGGGAAAAAATGTGGGATTTTGGGGGCAAAATGGGGGATTTTGGTGTAAAATGCGGGGATTTGTGTCAAAAATGCGGGATTTGGTGGCAAAATGGGGGAATGTCCTGGTTCTGGCCAGGATAGAGTTAATATTTACCTGAGCTGGGTGGAGAACTGAAGCTGGTAGCCCCTATGGCTGGGATAGTTAACTAATTAGCTAACAGCTGGGGTTAATTTACCCAAATTAGCCGAAGGGCTATTCCATCCCATCTGACATCATGCTCAGTATATAAGTGAGGAGGGTGCTGAAGGGAGGCCCTCCTAGTTGGAAGAGACTGGATGTGGAGATCTGTTCTGAGCTATTATACTGTATTTGTGTTCCATCACTGTCTTGTTTTCTTCTGTCATTACTGTTAAATTTACTTTTTGTTCAATCTCAACCCGCGTGTTTGGTTTTTTTTTTTCCTGGTTTTCTTTTGTTTGTCAAATCTCCTCCTGTTCTCTCGGAGAGTGGGGGGGGAGTGAGAGAGAGACTGCGTAGTCTGGTCCCCATTGGGGCTGAACTACGACAGGGAATTTGGGGAAAAAATATGGGATTTTGGGGGCAAAATGTGGGATTTTGGTGTAAAATGTGGGAATTTGGGGCAAAAATGCAGGATTTGGGGCAAAAATGTGGGATTTGGGGGGCAAAATGGGGGAATTTGGGGGGAATCGCGGGATTTTGGTGTAAAATGTGGGAATTCGGGGGGCAAAATGGGGGAATTTGGGGGGAAATCGCGGTATTTTGGGGGCAAAATGGGGGGTTTTGGTGCGAAATGCGGGGATTTGGGTCAAAAATGTGGGATTTTGGGGGCGAAATGTGGGAATTTGGGGCAAAAATGGGGGATTTGGGGACAAAATGTTGGAATTCGGGGGAAAAATGAGGGATTTTGGGGTGAAATTGCAGGATTTTGGGGTCAAAATGTGGGATTTTGGTGCAAAATGCAGGAATTTGGGGCAAAAATGGGGGATTTTGGGGGAAGTCGCGGGATTTTGGGGGCAAAAGGTGGGATATTGGTGTGAAATGTGGGATTTTGGGGGCAAAATGTGGGATTTTGGTGTAAAATGTGGGAATTCAGGGCAATAATGTGGGATTTGGGGGGCAAAATGGGGGAATTTGGTGTGAAATGTGGGATTTTGGGGCAAAAATGTGGGAATTCGGGGGGCAAAATGGGGGAATTTGGGGGGAAATCGCGGGATTTTGGTGTAAAATGTGGGAATTCGGGGGGCAAAATGTGGGAATTTGAGGGGAAATCGCGGGATTTTGGGGCAAAAATGGGGGATTTGGGGGGGCGAAATGTGGGAATTTGTGTCAAAAATTTTGGATATGGGGGCAAAATGGGGGAATTTGGGGCAAAAATGCGAGAATTTGTTGCGAAATGGGGTAATTTGGGGCAAAAATGGGGGAATTTGGGGGAAATCGTGGGATTTTGGTGGCGAAATGTGGGAATTTGGGGCAAAAATGCGGGATTTGGGGGGTGAAACGGGGGAATTTGGGGGGAAATCACAGGATTTTGGGGCCAAAATGTGTGATTTTGGTGCGAAATGCGTGAATTTGGGTCAAAAATTGGGATTTTGGGGGCGAAATGGGGGATTTTGGTGTACAATGCAGGAATTTGGGGCAAAAATGTGGGTTTTTGAGGGCAAAATGGGGGATTTTGGGGCAAAAATGTGGGATTTTGGGGGCAAAATATGAGATTTTGGTGTAAAATGTGGGAATTCAGGTCAAAAATGTGGGATTTGCGGGGCAAAATGTGGGAATTTGGGGGGAAATCGCGGGATTTTGGGGTTAGGGTTAGGGTTACGGTTAGGGTTAGGTTAGGGTTAGGGTTTTGGGGGGAAAATCGGGGAATTTGGGGGGAAATCACGGGATTTTGGGGGCAAAATGTTGGATCTTGGTGCGAAATGCGGGGATTTGGGTCAAAAATGCGGGATTTGGGTGCAAAATGTGGGAATTTGGGTCAAAAATGTGTGATTTTGGGGGCAAAATGTAGGATTTTGGTGTAAAATGTTGGAATTTGGGGCAAAAATGCGGGATTTGGGGCAAAAATGTGGGATTTTGGGGGGAAAATGGGATTTTGGTGTAAAATGTGAGAATTTGGGGCAAAAATGCAGGATTTGTGGGCAAAATGGGGGATTTTGGGGGGGAAATCGTGGGATTTTGGAAGGCTAAATGTGGGATATTGGTGTGAAATGTGGGAATTTGGGGTAAAAATGTGAGGTTTTAGGGTAAAAATGGGGGATTTTGGGGGAAATTGCAGGATTTTGGGGGCAAAATGTTGGAATTTGGTGTGAAATGTGGGAATTTGGGGCAAAAATGTGGGATTTGGGGGGCAAAATGGGGGAATTTGGGGGAAATCACGGGATTTTGGTGTAAAATATGGGAATTCGGGGGGCAAAATGGGGGAATTTGGGGGGAAATCGTGGGATTTTGGGTCAAAATGGGTTAGGGTTATGGTTAGGGTTAGGGGTTAGGGTTAGAGGTAGGGTTAGGGTTGGAGTTTTTGGGGAAAAATGGGGGAATTTGGGGGGAAATGGCGGGATTTTGGGGGCAAAATGGGGGGGTTTGGTGCGAAATGCGGGGATTTGGTTCAAAAATGTGGGATTTTGGGGGCGAAATGTGGGAATTTGTGTCAAAAATGGGGGATTTTGGGGGAAGTCGCGGGATTTTGGGGGCAAAAGGTGGGATATTGGTGTGAAATGTGGGAATTTGGGGGCAAAATGTGGGATTTTGGGGGCAAAATGTGGGATTTTGGTGTAAAATGTGGGAATTCAGGGCAATAATGTGGGATTTGGGGGGCAAAATGGGGGAATTTGGTGTGAAATGTGGGAATTCGGGGCAAAAATGTGGGAATTCGGGGGGCAAAATGAGGGAATTTGGGGGGAAATCGCGGGATTTTGGTGTAAAATGTGGGAATTCGGGGGGCAAAATGTGGGAATTTGAGGGGAAATCGCGGGATTTTGGGGCAAAAATGGGGGATTTGGGGGGGCGAAATGTGGGAATTTGTGTCAAAAATTTTGGATATGGGGGCAAAATGGGGGAATTTGGGGCAAAAATGTGGGAATTTGTTGCGAAATGGGGTAATTTGGGGCAAAAATGGGGGAATTTGGGGGAAATCGTGGGATTTTGGGGGCAAAATGTGGGAATTTGGGGCAAAAATGTGGGATTTGGGGAAACCGTGGGATTTTGGTGGCGAAATGTGGGAATTTGGGGCAAAAATGCGGGATTTGGGGGGTGAAACGGGGGAATTTGGGGGGAAATCACAGGATTTTGGGGCCAAAATGTGTGATTTTGGTGCAAAATGCGGGAATTTGGGTCAAAAATTGGGATTTTGGGGGCGAAATGGGGGATTTTGGTGTACAATGCAGGAATTTGGGGCAAAAATGTGGGTTTTTGAGGGCAAAATGGGGGATTTTGGGGCAAAAATGTGGGATTTTGGGGGCAAAATATGAGATTTTGGTGTAAAATGTGGGAATTCAGGTCAAAAATGTGGGATTTGCAGGGCAAAATGTGGGAATTTGGGGGGAAATCGCGGGATTTTGGGGTTAGGGTTAGGGTTACGGTTAGGGTTAGGTTAGGGTTAGGGGTACGGTTAGGGTTAGGGTTTTGGGGGGAAAATGGGGGAATTTGGGGGGAAATCGCGGGATTTTGGGGGCAAAATGTTGGATCTTGGTGCGAAATGCGGGGATTTGGGTCAAAAATGCGGGATTTGGGTGCAAAATGGGGGAATTTGGGGAAAAAATGTGGGATTTGGGGGCAAAATGTGGGATTTTGCTGTAAAATGTTGGAATTTGGGGCAAAAATGCGGGATTTGGGGCAAAAATGTGGGATTTTGGGGGGAAAATGGGATTTTGATGTAAAATGTGGGAATTTGGGGCAAAAATGCAGGATTTGTGGGCAAAATGGGGGATTTGGGGGGGGAAATCGTGGGATTTTGGAAGGCTAAATGTGGGATATTGGTGTGAAATGTGGGAATTTGGGGTAAAAATATGGGGTTTTAGGGTAAAAATGGGGGATTTTGGGGAAAATTGCGGGATTTTGGGGGCAAAATGTTGGAATTTGGTGTGAAATGTGGGATTTTGGGGGCAAAAATGTGGGATTTGGGGGGCAAAATGGGGGAGTTTGGGGGGAAATCACGGGATTTTGGTGTAAAATGTGGGAATTCGGGGGGAAAATGGGGGAATTTGGGGGGAAATCGCGGGATTTTGGGTCAAAATGGGTTAGGGTTATGGTTAGGGTTAGGTGTTAGGGTTAGGGTTACAGTTAGGGTTAGGGTTAGAGTTTTTGGGGAAAAATGGGGGAATTTGGGGGGAAATGGGATTTTGGGGGCGAAATTGGGGAATTTGGTGTAAAATGTAGGAATTCAGTGCAAAAATGGGGGATTTGGGGGCAAAATGGGGGAATTTGGGGCAAAAATGTGGGATTTTGGGGGGAAATTGCTGGATTTTGGGGGCAAAATGGGTTAGGGTTAGGGGTTACGGTTAAGGTTAGGGTTACGGTTAGGGTTAGGCTTAGGTTAGGGTTTGGGTTTTGGGGGGAAAATGGGGGAATTTGGGAGGAAATGGGGGGATTTTGGGGGCAAATATGGGATTTTAGTGCAAAATGCAGGAATTTGGGGCAAAAATGGGGGATTTTGGGGGCCAAATGGGGGATTTTGGTGGCGAAATGTGGGAATTTGGGGCAAAAATATGGGATTTTGGTGTGAAATGTGGGAATTTGGGGCAAAAATATGGGATTTTGGTGTAAAATGCAGGAATTTGGGGCAAATATCGGCGATTTTGGAAGGCAAAATGGGGGATTTGGGGCCAAAAATGTGGGATTTTGGGGGCAAAATGTGAGATTTTGGGGCAAAAATGGGGGAATTCAGGTCAAAAATGTGGGATTTGCGGGGCAAAATGTGGGAATTTGGGGGGAAATTGCGGGATTTTGGGGTTAGGGTTAGGGTTACGGTTAGGGTTAGGGTTAGGGTTTTGGGGGGAAAATGGGGGAATTTGGGGGGAAATCGCGGGATTTTGGGGGCAAAATGTTGGATCTTGGTGCGAAATGCGGGGATTTGGGTCAAAAATGCGGGATTTGGGTGCAAAATGGGGGAATTTGGGTCAAAAATGTGTGATTTTGGGGGCAAAATGTAGGATTTTGGTGTAAAATGTTGGAATTTGGGGCAAAAATGCGGGATTTGGGGCAAAAATGTGGGATTTTGGGGGGAAAATGGGATTTTGGTGTAAAATGTGAGAATTTGGGGCAAAAATGCAGGATTTGTGGGCAAAATGGGGGATTTTGGGGGGGAAATCGTGGGATTTTGGAAGGCTAAATGTGGGATATTGGTGTGAAATGTGGGAATTTGGGGTAAAAATGTGAGGTTTTAGGGTAAAAATGGGGGATTTTGGGGGAAATTGCAGGATTTTGGGGGCAAAATGTTGGAATTTGGTGTGAAATGTGGGAATTTGGGGCAAAAATGTGGGATTTGGGGGGCAAAATGGGGGAATTTGGGGGAAATCACGGGATTTTGGTGTAAAATATGGGAATTCGGGGGGCAAAATGGGGGAATTTGGGGGGAAATCGTGGGATTTTGGGTCAAAATGGGTTAGGGTTATGGTTAGGGTTAGGGGTTAGGGTTAGAGGTAGGGTTAGGGTTGGAGTTTTTGGGGAAAAATGGGGGAATTTGGGGGGAAATGGCGGGATTTTGGGGGCAAATATGGGATTTTGGTGCACAATGCAGGAATTTTGGGCAAAAATGTGGGATTTTGGGGGAAGTCACGGGATTTTGGGGCAAAATGGGGGATTTTGGTGCAAAATGCGGGGATTCGGGTCAAAAATGTGGGATTTGGGGGGCGAAATGGGGGATTTTGGTGTAAAATGTTGGAATTTGGGGCAAAAATGTGGGATTTTGGTGTAAAATGCAGGAATTTGGGTCAAAAATGTGGGATTTTGAGGGCAAAATGGGGGATTTGGGGGCAAAAATGTGGGATTTTGGGGGCAAAATGTGAGATTTTGGTGTAAAATGTGGGAATTCAGGTCAAAAATGTGGGATTTGCAGGGCAAAATGTGGGAATTTGGGGGGAAATCGCGGGATTTTGGGGTTAGGATTAGGGTTAGGGTTAGGTTAGGGTTAGGGTTAGGTTAGGGTTTTGGGGGGAAAAAATGGGGGAATTTGGGGGGAAATCGCGGGATTTTGGGGGCAAAATGTTGGATCTTGGTGCGAAATGCGGGAATTTGGGTCAAAAATGCGGGATTTGGGTGCAAAATGGGGGAATTTGGGTCAAAAATGTGGGATTTTGGGGGCAAAATGTTGGAATTTGGTGTGAAATGTGGAAATTTGGGGCAAAAATGTGGGATTTTGGGGGCAAAATGGGGGAATTTGGGGGGAAATCGTGGGATTTTGGGTCAAAATGGGTTAGGGTTATGGTTAGGGTTACAGTTAGGGTTAGGGTTAGAGTTTTTGGGGAAAAATGGGGGAATTTGGGGGGAAATGGTGGGATTTTGGGGGCGAAATGGGGGAATTTGGTGTAAAATGCAGGAATTCAGGGCAAAAATGGGGGATTTGGGGGCAAAATGTGGGAATTGGGGGCAAAAATGTTGGATTTTGGGGGAAGTCGCGGGATTTTGGGGCAAAATGGGGGATTTTGCTTCGAAATGCGGGGATTTGGGTCAAAAATGCGGGATTTGGGGGGCGAAATGTGGGAATTTGGGGCAAAAATGTGGGATTTTGGGGGCGAAATGTGGGAATTTGGGGCAAAAATGGGGGATTTGGGGACAAAATGTTGGAATTCGGGGGAAAAATGAGGGATTTTGGGGTGAAATTGCAGGATTTTGGGGTCAAAATGTGGGATTTTGGTGCAAAATGCAGGAATTTGGGGCAAAAATGGGGGATTTTGGGGGAAGTCGCGGGATTTTGGGGGCAAAAGGTGGGATATTGGTGTGAAATGTGGGAATTTGGGGGCAAAATGTGGGATTTTGGGGGCAAAATGTGGGATTTTGGTGTAAAATGTGGGAATTCAGGGCAATAATGTGGGATTTGGGGGGCAAAATGGGGGAATTTGGTGTGAAATGTGGGATTTGGGGGCAAAAATGTGGGAATTCGGGGGGCAAAATGGGGGAATTTGGGGGGAAATCGCGGGATTTTGGTGTAAAATGTGGGAATTCGGGGGGCAAAATGGGGGAATTTGAGGGGAAATCGTGGGATTTGGGGGCAAAAATGGGGGATTTGGGGGGGCGAAATGTGGGAATTTGTGTCAAAAATTTTGGATATGGGGGCAAAATGTGGGAATTTAGGGCAAAAATGCGGGAATTTGTTGTGAAATGGGGTAATTTGGGGCAAAAATGGGGGAATTTGGGGGAAATCGTGGGATTTTGGGGGCAAAATGCAGGAATTTGGGGCAAAAATGTGGGATTTGGGGGGCAAAATGTGGGATTTTGGTGTAAAATGTGGGAATTCAGGGCAATAATGTGGGATTTGGGGGGCAAAATGGGGGAATTTGGGGGGAAATGTGGAAATTTGGGGCAAAAATGCGGGATTTGGGGGGCAAAATGGGGGAATTTGGGGGGAAATCGCGGTATTTTAGTGTAAAATGTGGGAATTCGGGGGGAAAATGGGGGAATTTGGGGGGAAATCGCGGGATTTTGGTGTAAAATGTGGGAATTCGGGGGCAAAATGGGGGAATTTGGGGGGAAATCGCGGGATTTTGGGGCAAAAATGGGGGATTTGGGGGGCGAAATGTGGGAATTTGTGTCAAAAATTTTGGATATGGGGGCAAAATGGGGGAATTTGGGGCAAAAATGCGGGAATTTGTTGCGAAATGGGGTAATTTGGGGCAAAAATGGGGGAATTTGGGGGAAATCGCGGGATTTTTGGGGTCAAAATGTTGGAATTTGGGGCAAAAATGTGGGATTTGGGGGGCAAAATGTGGGATTTTGGTGGCGAAATGTGGGAATTTGGGTCAAAAATGCGGGATTTGGAGGCAAAATGGAGGAATGTGGGGAAAAAATGTGGGATTTTGGGGGCAAAATGGGGGATTTTGGTGTAAAATGCGGGGATTTGTGTCAAAAATGCGGGATTTGGTGGCAAAATGGGGGAATGTCCTGGTTCTGGCCAGGATAGAGTTAATATTTACCTGAGCTGGGTGGAGAACTGAAGCTGGTAGCCCCTATGGCTGGGATAGTTAACTAATTAGCTAACAGCTGGGGTTAATTTACCCAAATTAGCCAAAGGGCTATTCCATCCCATCTGACATCATGCTCAGTATATAAGTGAGGAGGGTGCTGAAGGGAGGCCCTCCTAGTTGGAAGAGACTGGATGTGGAGATCTGTTGTGAGCTATTATACTGTATTTGTGTTCCATCACTGTCTTGTTTTCTTCTGTCATTACTGTTAAATTTACTTTTTGTTCAATCTCAACCCGCGTGTTTGGTTTTTTTTTTTCCTGGTTTTCTTTTGTTTGTCAAATCTCCTCCTGTTCTCTCGGAGAGTGGGGGGGGAGTGAGAGAGAGACTGCGTAGTCTGGTCCCCGTTGGGGCTGAACTACGACAGGGAATTTGGGGAAAAAATATGGGATTTTGGGGGCAAAATGTGGGATTTTGGTGTAAAATGTGGGAATTTGGGGCAAAAATGCAGGATTTGGGGCAAAAATGTGGGATTTGGGGGGCAAAATGGGGGAATTTGGGGGGAATCGCGGGATTTTGGTGTAAAATGTGGGAATTCGGGGGGCAAAATGGGGGAATTTGGGGGGAAATCGCGGTATTTTGGGGGCAAAATGGGGGGGGTTGGTGCGAAATGCGGGGATTTGGTTCAAAAATGTGGGATTTTGGGGGCGAAATGTGGGAATTTGTGTCAAAAATGGGGGATTTTGGGGGAAGTCGCGGGATTTTGGGGGCAAAAGGTGGGATATTGGTGTGAAATGTGGGAATTTGGGGGCAAAATGTGGGATTTTGGGGGCAAAATGTGGGATTTTGGTGTAAAATGTGGGAATTCAGGGCAATAATGTGGGATTTGGGGGGCAAAATGGGGGAATTTGGTGTGAAATGTGGGAATTCGGGGCAAAAATGTGGGAATTCGGGGGGCAAAATGAGGGAATTTGGGGGGAAATCGCAGGATTTTGGTGTAAAATGTGGGAATTCGGGGGGCAAAATGTGGGAATTTGAGGGGAAATCGCGGGATTTTGGGGCAAAAATGGGGGATTTGGGGGGGCGAAATGTGGGAATTTGTGTCAAAAATTTTGGATATGGGGGCAAAATGGGGGAATTTGGGGCAAAAATGTGGGAATTTGTTGCGAAATGGGGTAATTTGGGGCAAAAATGGGGGAATTTGGGGGAAATCGTGGGATTTTGGGGGCAAAATGTGGGAATTTGGGGCAAAAATGTGGGATTTGGGGAAACCGTGGGATTTTGGTGGCGAAATGTGGGAATTTGGGGCAAAAATGCGGGATTTGGGGGGTGAAACGGGGGAATTTGGGGGGAAATCACAGGATTTTGGGGCCAAAATGTGTGATTTTGGTGCAAAATGCGGGAATTTGGGTCAAAAATTGGGATTTTGGGGGCGAAATGGGGGATTTTGGTGTACAATGCAGGAATTTGGGGCAAAAATGTGGGTTTTTGAGGGCAAAATGGGGGATTTTGGGGCAAAAATGTGGGATTTTGGGGGCAAAATATGAGATTTTGGTGTAAAATGTGGGAATTCAGGTCAAAAATGTGGGATTTGCAGGGCAAAATGTGGGAATTTGGGGGGAAATCGCGGGATTTTGGGGTTAGGGTTAGGGTTACGGTTAGGGTTAGGTTAGGGTTAGGGGTACGGTTAGGGTTAGGGTTTTGGGGGGAAAATGGGGGAATTTGGGGGGAAATCGCGGGATTTTGGGGGCAAAATGTTGGATCTTGGTGCGAAATGCGGGGATTTGGGTCAAAAATGCGGGATTTGGGTGCAAAATGGGGGAATTTGGGGAAAAAATGTGGGATTTGGGGGCAAAATGTGGGATTTTGGTGTAAAATGTTGGAATTTGGGGCAAAAATGCGGGATTTGGGGCAAAAATGTGGGATTTTGGGGGGAAAATGGGATTTTGATGTAAAATGTGGGAATTTGGGGCAAAAATGCAGGATTTGTGGGCAAAATGGGGGATTTGGGGGGGGAAATCGTGGGATTTTGGAAGGCTAAATGTGGGATATTGGTGTGAAATGTGGGAATTTGGGGTAAAAATATGGGGTTTTAGGGTAAAAATGGGGGATTTTGGGGAAAATTGCGGGATTTTGGGGGCAAAATGTTGGAATTTGGTGTGAAATGTGGGATTTTGGGGGCAAAAATGTGGGATTTGGGGGGCAAAATGGGGGAGTTTGGGGGGAAATCACGGGATTTTGGTGTAAAATGTGGGAATTCGGGGGGAAAATGGGGGAATTTGGGGGGAAATCGCGGGATTTTGGGTCAAAATGGGTTAGGGTTATGGTTAGGGTTAGGTGTTAGGGTTAGGGTTACAGTTAGGGTTAGGGTTAGAGTTTTTGGGGAAAAATGGGGGAATTTGGGGGGAAATGGGATTTTGGGGGCGAAATGGGGGAATTTGGTGTAAAATGTAGGAATTCAGGGCAAAAATGGGGGATTTGGGGGCAAAATGTGGGAATTTGGGGCAAAAATGTGGGATTTTGGGGGGAAATTGCTGGATTTTGGGGGCAAAATGGGTTAGGGTTAGGGGTTACGGTTAAGGTTAGGGTTACGGTTAGGGTTAGGCTTAGGTTAGGGTTTGGGTTTTGGGGGGAAAATGGGGGAATTTGGGAGGAAATGGGGGGATTTTGGGGGCAAATATGGGATTTTAGTGCAAAATGCAGGAATTTGGGGCAAAAATGGGGGATTTTGGGGGCCAAATGGGGGATTTTGGTGGCGAAATGTGGGAATTTGGGGCAAAAATATGGGATTTTGGTGTGAAATGTGGGAATTTGGGGCAAAAATATGGGATTTTGGTGTAAAATGCAGGAATTTGGGGCAAAAATCGGCGATTTTGGAAGGCAAAATGGGGGATTTGGGGCCAAAAATGTGGGATTTTGGGGGCAAAATGTGAGATTTTGGGGCAAAAATGGGGGAATTCAGGTCAAAAATGTGGGATTTGCGGGGCAAAATGTGGGAATTTGGGGGGAAATTGCGGGATTTTGGGGTTAGGGTTAGGGTTACGGTTAGGGTTAGGGTTAGGGTTTTGGGGGGAAAATGGGGGAATTTGGGGGGAAATCGCGGGATTTTGGGGGCAAAATGTTGGATCTTGGTGCGAAATGCGGGGATTTGGGTCAAAAATGCGGGATTTGGGTGCAAAATGGGGGAATTTGGGTCAAAAATGTGTGATTTTGGGGGCAAAATGTAGGATTTTGGTGTAAAATGTTGGAATTTGGGGCAAAAATGCGGGATTTGGGGCAAAAATGTGGGATTTTGGGGGGAAAATGGGATTTTGGTGTAAAATGTGAGAATTTGGGGCAAAAATGCAGGATTTGTGGGCAAAATGGGGGATTTTGGGGGGGAAATCGTGGGATTTTGGAAGGCTAAATGTGGGATATTGGTGTGAAATGTGGGAATTTGGGGTAAAAATGTGAGGTTTTAGGGTAAAAATGGGGGATTTTGGGGGAAATTGCAGGATTTTGGGGGCAAAATGTTGGAATTTGGTGTGAAATGTGGGAATTTGGGGCAAAAATGCGGGATTTGGGTGCAAAATGGGGGAATTTGGGTCAAAAATGTGTGATTTTGGGGGCAAAATGTAGGATTTTGGTGTAAAATGTTGGAATTTGGGGCAAAAATGCGGGATTTGGGGCAAAAATGTGGGATTTTGGGGGGAAAATGGGATTTTGGTGTAAAATGTGAGAATTTGGGGCAAAAATGCAGGATTTGTGGGCAAAATGGGGGATTTTGGGGGGGAAATCGTGGGATTTTGGAAGGCTAAATGTGGGATATTGGTGTGAAATGTGGGAATTTGGGGTAAAAATGTGAGGTTTTAGGGTAAAAATGGGGGATTTTGGGGGAAATTGCAGGATTTTGGGGGCAAAATGTTGGAATTTGGTGTGAAATGTGGGAATTTGGGGCAAAAATGTGGGATTTGGGGGGCAAAATGGGGGAATTTGGGGGAAATCACGGGATTTTGGTGTAAAATATGGGAATTCGGGGGGCAAAATGGGGGAATTTGGGGGGAAATCGTGGGATTTTGGGTCAAAATGGGTTAGGGTTATGGTTAGGGTTAGGGGTTAGGGTTAGAGGTAGGGTTAGGGTTGGAGTTTTTGGGGAAAAATGGGGGAATTTGGGGGGAAATGGCGGGATTGTGGGGGCAAATATGGGATTTTGGTGCACAATGCAGGAATTTTGGGCAAAAATGTGGGATTTTGGGGGAAGTCACGGGATTTTGGGGCAAAATGGGGGATTTTGGTGCAAAATGCGGGGATTCGGGTCAAAAATGTGGGATTTGGGGGGCGAAATGGGGGATTTTGGTGTAAAATGTTGGAATTTGGGGCAAAAATGTGGGATTTTGGTGTAAAATGCAGGAATTTGGGTCAAAAATGTGGGATTTTGAGGGCAAAATGGGGGATTTGGGGGCAAAAATGTGGGATTTTGGGGGCAAAATGTGAGATTTTGGTGTAAAATGTGGGAATTCAGGTCAAAAATGTGGGATTTGCAGGGCAAAATGTGGGAATTTGGGGGGAAATCGTGGGATTTTGGGGTTAGGATTAGGGTTAGGGTTAGGTTAGGGTTAGGGTTAGGTTAGGGTTTTGGGGGGAAAAAATGGGGGAATTTGGGGGGAAATCGTGGGATTTTGGGGGCAAAATGTTGGATCTTGGTGCGAAATGCGGGGATTTGGGTCAAAAATGCGGGATTTGGGTGCAAAATGGGGGAATTTGGGGGGAAATCGTGGGATTTTGGGTCAAAATGGGTTAGGGTTATGGTTAGGGTTAGGGGTTAGGGTTACAGTTAGGGTTAGGGTTAGAGTTTTTGGGGAAAAATGGGGGAATTTGGGGGGAAATGGTGGGATTTTGGGGGCGAAATGGGGGAATTTGGTGTAAAATGCAGGAATTCAGGGCAAAAATGGGGGATTTGGGGGCAAAATGTGGGAATTGGGGGCAAAAATGTTGGATTTTGGGGGAAGTCGCGGGAGTTTGGGGGCAAAATGGGGGATTTTGCTGCGAAATGCGGGGATTTGGGTCAAAAATGCGGGATTTGGGGGGCGAAATGTGGGAATTTGGGGCAAAAATGTGGGATTTTGGGGGCAAAATGTGGGAATTTGGGGCAAAAATGGGGGATTTGGGGACAAAATGTTGGAATTCGGGGGAAAAATGAGGGATTTTGGGGTGAAATTGCAGGATTTTGGGGTCAAAATGTGGGATTTTGGTGCAAAATGCAGGAATTTGGGGCAAAAATGGGGGATTTTGGGGGAAGTCGCGGGATTTTGGGGGCAAAAGGTGGGATATTGGTGTGAAATGTGGGAATTTGGGGGAAAAATGTGGGATTTTGGGGGCAAAATGTGGGATTTTGGTGTAAAATGTGGGAATTCAGGGCAATAATGTGGGATTTGGGGGGCAAAATGGGGGAATTTGGTGTGAAATGTGGGATTTTGGGGCAAAAATATGGGATTTTGGTGTGAAATGTGGGAATTTGGGGCCAAAAATATGGGATTTTGGTGTAAAATGCAGGAATTTGGGGCAAAAATCGGCGATTTTGGAAGGCAAAATGGGGGATTTGGGGGCAAAAATGTGGGATTTTGGGGGCAAAATGTGAGATTTTGGTGTAAAATGTGGGAATTCAGGTCAAAAATGTGGGATTTGCAGGGCAAAATGTGGGAATTTGGGGGGAAATCGCGGGATTTTGGGGTTAGGGTTACGGTTAGGGTTAGGGTTTTGGGGGGAAAATGGGGGAATTTGGGGGGAAATCGCGGGATTTTGGCGGCAAAATGTTGGATTTTGGTGTAAAATGTCGGAATTTGTGTCAAAAATGCGGGATTTAGGGGGCAAAAATGTGGGATTTTTGGGGGAAAATGGGATTTTGGTGTAAAATGTGGGAATTTGGGGCAAAAATGCAGGATTTGTGGGCAAAATGGGGGATTTGGGGGGGGGAAATCGTGGGATTTTGGAAGGCTAAATGTGGGATATTGGTGTGAAATGTGGGAATTTGGGGTAAAAATGTGAGGTTTTAGGGTAAAAATGGGGGATTTTGGGGGAAATTGCAGGATTTTGGGGGCAAAATGTTGGAATTTGGTGTGAAATGTGGGAATTTGGGGCAAAAATGTGGGATTTGGGGGGCAAAATGGGGGAATTTGGGGGAAATCACGGGATTTTGGTGTAAAATATGGGAATTCGGGGGGCAAAATGGGGGAATTTGGGGGGAAATCGTGGGATTTTGGGTCAAAATGGGTTAGGGTTATGGTTAGGGTTAGGGGTTAGGGTTAGAGGTAGGGTTAGGGTTGGAGTTTTTGGGGAAAAATGGGGGAATTTGGGGGGAAATGGCGGGATTTTGGGGGCAAATATGGGATTTTGGTGCACAATGCAGGAATTTTGGGCAAAAATGTGGGATTTTGGGGGAAGTCACGGGATTTTGGGGCAAAATGGGGGATTTTGGTGCAAAATGCGGGGATTCGGGTCAAAAATGTGGGATTTGGGGGCAAAATGGGGGAATTTGTGGAAAAAATGTGAGATTTTGGGTGCAAAAATGTGGGATTTGGGGGGCAAAATGGGGGATTTTGGGGGGGTAATCGTGGGATTTTGGAAGGCTAAATGTGGGATATTGGTGTGAATTGTGGGAATTAGGGGTAAAAATATGGGGTTTTAGGGTAAAAATGGGGGATTTTGGGGGAAATTGTGGGATTTTGGGGGCAAAATGTTGGAATTTGGTGCGAAATGTGGGAATTTGGGGCAAAAATGGGGGATTTGGGGACAAAATGTTGGAATTCGGGGGAAAAATGAGGGATTTTGGGGTGAAATTGCAGGATTTTGGGGTCAAAATGTGGGATTTTGGTGCAAAATGCAGGAATTTGGGGCAAAAATGGGGGATTTTGGGGGAAGTCACGGGATTTTGGGGGCAAAAGGTGGGATATTGGTGTGAAATGTGGGAATTTGGGGGAAAAATGTGGGATTTTGGGGGCAAACTGTGGGAATTTTGTTTAAAATGTGGGAATTCAGGGCAATAATGTGGGATTTGGGGGGCAAAATGGGGGAATTTGGTGTGAAATGTGGGAATTTGGGGCAAAAATGGGGGATTTGGGGGGCAAAATGGGGGAATTTGGGGGGAAATCGTGGGATTTTAGTGTAAAATGTGGGAATTCGGGGGAAAATGTGGGAATTTGGGGGGAAATCGCGGGATTTTGGTGTAAAATGTGGGAATTCGGGGGCAAAATGTGGGAATTTGGGGGGAAATCGCGGGATTTTGGGTCAAAATGGGTTAGGGTTAGGGTTAGGGGTTAGGGTTAGGGTTGGGGTTACGGTTAGGGTTAGGGTTAGAGTTTTTGGGGAAAAATGGGGGAATTTCGGGGGAAATGGTGGGATTTTGGGGGCGAAATGGGGGAATTTGGTGTAAAATGCAGGAATTCAGGGCAAAAATGGGGGATTTGGGGGCAAAATGTGGGAATTGGGGGCAAAAATGTGGTATTTTGGGGGAAGTCGCGGGATTTTGGGGCAAAATGGGGGATTTTGCTTCGAAATGCAGGGATTCGGGTCAAAAATGCGGGATTTGGGGGGCGAAATGTGGGAATTTGGGTCAAAAATGTGGGATTTGGGGACAAAATGTTGGAATTCGGGGGGAAAATGAGGGATTTTGGGGTGAAATTGCAGGATTTTGGGGTCAAAATGTGGGATTTTGGTGCAAAATGCAGGAATTTGGGGGAAAAATGTGGGATTTTGGGGGCAAAATGTGGGATTTTGGTGCAAAATGCAGGAATTTGGGGGAAAAATGTGGGATTTTGGGGGCAAAATGTGGGATTTTGGTGTAAAATGTGGGAATTCAGGGCAATAATGTGGGATTTGGGGGGAAAAAATGGGGGAATTTGGTGTGAAATGTGGGATTTGGGGGCAAAAATGTGGGCTTTGGGGGGCAAAATGGGGGAATTTGGGGGGAAATCGCGGGATTTTGGTGTAAAATGTGGGAATTCGGGGGGCAAAATGTGGGAATTTGAGGGGAAATCGCGGGATTTTGGGGCAAAAATGGGGGATTTGGGGGGCGAAATGTGGGAATCTGTGTCAAAAATTTTGGATATGGGGGGCAAAATGGGGGAATTTGGGGCAAAAATGCGGGAATTTGTTGCGAAATGGGGTAATTTGGGGCAAAAATGGGGGAATTTGGGGGAAATCGTGGGATTTTGGGGGCAAAATGTGGGATTTTGGTGGCGAAATGTGGGAATTTGGGGCAAAAATGCGGGATTTGGGGCGTGAAACGGGGGAATTTGGGGCAAAAATGCGGGATTTCGGGGGTGAAACGGGGGAATTTGGGGGGAAATCACAGGATTTTGGGGCCAAAATGTGTGATTTTGGTGCGAAATGCGGGAATTTGGGTCAAAAATTGGTATTTTGGGGGCAAAATGGGGGATTTTTGGTCAAAAATGTGGGATTTTGAGGTCAAAATGTGAGATTTTGGTGTAAAATGTGGGAATTCAGGTCAAAAATGTGGGATTTGCGTTGCAAAATGTGGGAATTTGGGGGGAATCGCGGGACTTTGGGGTTGGGGTTAAAGTTAGGGTTTTGGGGGGAAAATGGGGGAATTTGGGGGGAAATCGCGGGATTTTGGGGGCAAAATGTTGGATCTTGGTGCGAAATGCAGGGATTTGGGTCAAAAATGCGGGATTTGGGTGCAAAATGTGGGAATTTGGGTCAAAAATGTGGGATTTGGGGGGCAAAATGTTGGAATTTGGTGTAAAATGGGGGAATTTGGGGAAAAATGTGGGATTTGGGGGGCAAAATGGGGGAATTTGGTGTGAAATGTGGGAATTTGGGGCAAAAATGTGGGATTTGGGGGGCAAAATGGGGGAATTTGGGGGGAAATCGTGGGATTTTGGGGCAAAAATGGGGGATTTAGGGGGCGAAATGTTGGAATTTGGGTCAAAAATTTTGGATATGTGGGGCAAAAATGTGGGAATTTGGGGCAAAAATGTGGGATTTTGGGGGCAAAATGGGGGAATTTGGGGGAAATCGCGGGATTTTGGTGTAAAATGTGGGAATTCGGGGGCAAAATGTGGGAATTTGGGGGGAAATCGTGGTATTTTGGGGGCAAAATGGGGGGTTTTGGTGCGAAATGCAGGGATTTGCGTCAAAAATGCGGGATTTGGGTCAAAAATGTGGGAGTTTGGGTGCGAAATGGGGGATTTTGGTGTAAAATGTTGGAATTTGGGGCAAAAATGTGGGATTTTGGTGTAAAATGCAGGAATTTGGGTCAAAAATGTGGGATTTTGAGGGCAAAATGGGGGATTTGGGGGCAAAAATGTGGGATTTTGGGGGCAAAATGTGAGATTTTGGTGTAAAATGTGGGAATTCAGGTCAAAAATGTGGGATTTGCAGGGCAAAATGTGGGAATTTGGGGGGAAATCGCGGGATTTTGGGGTTAGGATTAGGGTTAGGGTTAGGTTAGGGTTAGGGTTAGGTTAGGGTTAGGGTTAGGGTTAGGTTACGGTTAGGGTTAGGGTTTTGGGGGGAAAAAATAGGGGAATTTGGGGGGAAATCGTGGGATTTTGGGGGCAAAATGTTGGATCTTGGTGCGAAATGCGGGGATTTGGGTCAAAAATGCGGGATTTGGGTGCAAAATGTGGGAATTTGGGTCAAAAATGTGGGATTTTGTGGGCAAAATGTGGGATTTTGGTGTAAAATG
This sequence comes from Chlamydotis macqueenii, assembly GCF_036417535.1. NCBI lineage: Eukaryota > Metazoa > Chordata > Aves > Otidiformes > Otididae > Chlamydotis > Chlamydotis macqueenii. Next base: position 175,659 of record NW_028239178.1, read on the forward strand.
TTGGAATTTGGGGCAAAAATGCGGGATTTGGGGCAAAAATGTGGGATTTTGGGGGCAAAATGGGGGATTTTGGGGGGGAAATCGTGGGATTTTGGAAGGCTAAATGTGGGATATTGGTGTGAAATGGGGGAATTTGGGGTAAAAATATGGGGTTTTAGGGTAAAAATGTGGGATTTGGGGGGAAATTGCAGGATTTTGGGGGCAAAATGTTGGAATTTGGTGTGAAATGTGGGAATTGGGGGCAAAAATGTGGGCTTTGGGTGGCAAAATGGGGGAATTTGGGGGGAAATCGTGGGATTTTGGGTCAAAATGGGTTAGGGTTATGGTTAGGGTTAGGTGTTAGGGTTAGGGTTACAGTTAGGGTTAGGGTTAGTGTTTTTGGGGAAAAATGGGGGAATTTGGGGGGAAATGGTGGGATTTTGGGGGCGAAATGGGGGAATTTGGTGTAAAATGCAGGAATTCAGGGCAAAAATGGGGGATTTGGGGGCAAAATGTGGGAATTGGGGGCAAAAATGTTGGATTTTGGGGGAAGTCGCGGGATTTTGGGGCAAAATGGGGGATTTTGCTGCGAAATGCGGGGATTCGGGTCAAAAATGCGGGATTTGGGGGGCGAAATGTGGGAATTTGGGGCAAAAATGTGGGATTTTGGGGGCGAAATGTGGGATTTTGGGGCAAAAATGGGGGATTTGGGGGGCGAAATGTGGGAATTTGTGTCAAAAATTTTGGATATGGGGGCAAAATGGGGGAATTTGGGGCAAAAATGCGGGAATTTGTTGCGAAATGGGGTAATTTGGGGCAAAAATGGGGGAATTTGGGGGAAATCGTGGGATTTTGGGGGCAAAATGTGGGAATTTGGGGCAAAAATGTGGGATTTGGGGGGCAAAATGTGGGATTTTGGTGGCGAAATGTGGGAATTTGGGTCAAAAATGCGGGATTTGGAGGCAAAATGGAGGAATGTGGGGAAAAAATGTGGGATTTTGGGGGCAAAATGGGGGATTTTGGTGTAAAATGCGGGGATTTGTGTCAAAAATGCGGGATTTGGTGGCAAAATGGGGGAATGTCCTGGTTCTGGCCAGGATAGAGTTAATATTTACCTGAGCTGGGTGGAGAACTGAAGCTGGTAGCCCCTATGGCTGGGATAGTTAACTAATTAGCTAACAGCTGGGGTTAATTTACCCAAATTAGCCAAAGGGCTATTCCATCCCATCTGACATCATGCTCAGTATATAAGTGAGGAGGGTGCTGAAGGGAGGCCCTCCTAGTTGGAAGAGACTGGATGTGGAGATCTGTTCTGAGCTATTATACTGTATTTGTGTTCCATCACTGTCTTGTTTTCTTCTGTCATTACTGTTAAATTTACTTTTTGTTCAATCTCAACCCGCGTGTTTGGTTTTTTTTTTTCCTGGTTTTCTTTTGTTTGTCAAATCTCCTCCTGTTCTCTCGGAGAGTGGGGGGGGAGTGAGAGAGAGACTGCGTAGTCTGGTCCCCGTTGGGGCTGAACTACGACAGGGAATTTGGGGAAAAAATATGGGATTTTGGGGGCAAAATGTGGGATTTTGGTGTAAAATGTGGGAATTTGGGGCAAAAATGCAGGATTTGGGGCAAAAATGTGGGATTTGGGGGGCAAAATGGGGGAATTTGGGGGGAATCGCGGGATTTTGGTGTAAAATGTGGGAATTCGGGGGGCAAAATGGGGGAATTTGGGGGGAAATCGCGGTATTTTGGGGGCAAAATGGGGGGTTTTGGTGCGAAATGCGGGGATTTGGGTCAAAAATGTGGGATTTTGGGGGCGAAATGTGGGAATTTGGGGCAAAAATGGGGGATTTGGGGACAAAATGTTGGAATTCGGGGGAAAAATGAGGGATTTTGGGGTGAAATTGCAGGATTTTGGGGTCAAAATGTGGGATTTTGGTGCAAAATGCAGGAATTTGGGGCAAAAATGGGGGATTTTGGGGGAAGTCGCGGGATTTTGGGGGCAAAAGGTGGGATATTGGTGTGAAATGTGGGATTTTGGGGGCAAAATGTGGGATTTTGGTGTAAAATGTGGGAATTCAGGGCAATAATGTGGGATTTGGGGGGCAAAATGGGGGAATTTGGTGTGAAATGTGGGATTTTGGGGCAAAAATGTGGGAATTCGGGGGGCAAAATGGGGGAATTTGGGGGGAAATCGCGGGATTTTGGTGTAAAATGTGGGAATTCGGGGGGCAAAATGTGGGAATTTGAGGGGAAATCGCGGGATTTTGGGGCAAAAATGGGGGATTTGGGGGGGCGAAATGTGGGAATTTGTGTCAAAAATTTTGGATATGGGGGCAAAATGGGGGAATTTGGGGCAAAAATGCGGGAATTTGTTGCGAAATGGGGTAATTTGGGGCAAAAATGGGGGAATTTGGGGGAAATCGTGGGATTTTGGTGGCGAAATGTGGGAATTTGGGGCAAAAATGCGGGATTTGGGGGGTGAAACGGGGGAATTTGGGGGGAAATCACAGGATTTTGGGGCAAAAATGTGTGATTTTGGTGCGAAATGCGTGAATTTGGGTCAAAAATTGGGATTTTGGGGGCGAAATGGGGGATTTTGGTGTACAATGCAGGAATTTGGGGCAAAAATGTGGGTTTTTTGAGGGCAAAATGGGGGATTTTGGGGCAAAAATGTGGGATTTTGGGGGCAAAATATGAGATTTTGGTGTAAAATGTGGGAATTCAGGTCAAAAATGTGGGATTTGCGGGGCAAAATGTGGGAATTTGGGGGGAAATCGCGGGATTTTGGGGTTAGGGTTAGGGTTACGGTTAGGGTTAGGTTAGGGTTAGGGTTTTGGGGGGAAAATCGGGGAATTTGGGGGGAAATCACGGGATTTTGGGGGCAAAATGTTGGATCTTGGTGCGAAATGCGGGGATTTGGGTCAAAAATGCGGGATTTGGGTGCAAAATGTGGGAATTTGGGTCAAAAATGTGTGATTTTGGGGGCAAAATGTAGGATTTTGGTGTAAAATGTTGGAATTTGGGGCAAAAATGCGGGATTTGGGGCAAAAATGTGGGATTTTGGGGGGAAAATGGGATTTTGGTGTAAAATGTGAGAATTTGGGGCAAAAATGCAGGATTTGTGGGCAAAATGGGGGATTTTTGGGGGGAAATCGTGGGATTTTGGAAGGCTAAATGTGGGATATTGGTGTGAAATGTGGGAATTTGGGGTAAAAATGTGAGGTTTTAGGGTAAAAATGGGGGATTTTGGGGGAAATTGCAGGATTTTGGGGGCAAAATGTTGGAATTTGGTGTGAAATGTGGGAATTTGGGGCAAAAATGTGGGATTTGGGGGGCAAAATGGGGGAATTTGGGGGAAATCACGGGATTTTGGTGTAAAATGTGGGAATTCGGGGGGCAAAATGGGGGAATTTGGGGGGAAATCGTGGGATTTTGGGTCAAAATGGGTTAGGGTTATGGTTAGGGTTAGGGGTTAGGGTTAGAGGTAGGGTTAGGGTTGGAGTTTTTGGGGAAAAATGGGGGAATTTGGGGGGAAATGGCGGGATTTTGGGGGCAAATATGGGATTTTGGTGCACAATGCAGGAATTTTGGGCAAAAATGTGGGATTTTGGGGGAAGTCACGGGATTTTGGGGCAAAATGGGGGATTTTGGTGCAAAATGCGGGGATTCGGGTCAAAAATGTGGGATTTCGGGGCAAAATGGGGGAATTTGTGGAAAAAAATGTGGGATTTTGGGTGCAAAAATGTGGGATTTGGGGGGCAAAATGGGGGATTTTGGGGGGGTAATCGTGGGATTTTGGAAGGCTAAATGTGGGATATTGGTGTGAATTGTGGGAATTTGGGGTAAAAATATGGGGTTCTAGGGTAAAAATGGGGGATTTTGGGGGAAATTGTGGGATTTTGGGGGCAAAATGTTGGAATTTGGTGTGAAATGTGGGAATTTGGGGCAAAAATGTGGGATTTTGGGGGAAGTCACGGGATTTTGGGGCAAAATGGGGGATTTTGGTGCAAAATGCGGGGATTCGGGTCAAAAATGTGGGATTTGGGGGCAAAATGGGGGAATTTGTGGAAAAAATGTGGGATTTTGGGTGCAAAAATGTGGGATTTGGGGGGCAAAATGGGGGATTTTGGGGGGGTAATCGTGGAATTTTGGAAGGCTAAATGTGGGATATTGGTGTGAAATGTGGGAATTTGGGGTAAAAATATGGGGTTCTAGGGTAAAAATGGGGGATTTTGGGGGAAATTGTGGGATTTTGGGGGCAAAATGTGGGATTTTGGTGCAAAATGCAGGAATTTGGGGCAAAAATGTGGGATTTTGGGGGAAGTCACGGGATTTTGGGGGCAAAAGGTGGGATATTGGTGTGAAATGTGGGAATTTGGGGGAAAAATGTGGGATTTTGGGGGCAAACTGTGGGAATTTTGTTTAAAATGTGGGAATTCAGGGCAATAATGTGGGATTTGGGGGGCAAAATGGGGGAATTTGGTGTGAAATGTGGGAATTTGGGGCAAAAATGTGGGATTTGGGGGGCAAAATGGGGGAATTTGGGGGGAAATCGCGGGGTTTTAGTGTAAAATGTGGGAATTCGGGGGAAAATGTGGGAATTTGGGGGGAAATCGCGGGATTTTGGTGTAAAATGTGGGAATTCGGGGGCAAAATGTGGGAATTTGGGGGGAAATCGCGGGATTTTGGGTCAAAATGGGTTAGGGTTAGGGGTTAGGGTTAGGGTTAGGGTTGGGGTTACGGTTAGGGTTAGGGTTAGAGTTTTTGGGGGAAAATGGGGGAATTTCGGGGGAAATGGTGGGATTTTGGGGGCGAAATGGGGGAATTTGGTGTAAAATGCAGGAATTCAGGGCAAAAATGGGGGATTTGGGGGCAAAATGTGGGAATTGGGGGCAAAAATGTGGGATTTTGGGGGAAGTTGCGGGAGTTTGGGGCAAAATGGGGGGTTTTGGTGCGAAATGCGGGGATTTGGGTCAAAAATGCGGGATTTGGGTCAAAAATGTGGGAGTTTGGGGGCGAAATGGGGGATTTTGGTGTAAAATGTTGGAATTTGGGGCAAAAATGTGGGATTTTGGTGTAAAATGCAGGAATTTGGGTCAAAAATGTGGGATTTTGAGGGCAAAATGGGGGATTTGGGGGCAAAAATGTGGGATTTTGGGGGCAAAATGTGAGATTTTGGTGTAAAATGTGGGAATTCAGGTCAAAAATGTGGGATTTGCAGGGCAAAATGTGGGAATTTGGGGGGAAATCGCGGGATTTTGGGGTTAGGATTAGGGTTAGGGTTAGGTTAGGGTTAGGTTAGGGTTAGGGTTAGGGTTAGGGTTAGGTTACGGTTAGGGTTAGGGTTAGGGTTTTGGGGGGAAAAAATAGGGGAATTTGGGGGGAAATCGTGGGATTTTGGGGGCAAAATGTTGGATCTTGGTGCGAAATGCGGGGATTTGGGTCAAAAATGCGGGATTTGGGTGCAAAATGGGGGAATTTGGGTCAAAAATGTGGGATTTTGTGGGCAAAATGTGGGATTTTGGTGTAAAATGTTGGAATTTGGGGCAAAAATGCGGGATTTGTGGGCAAAAATGTGGGATTTTGGGGGCAAAATGGGGGATTTTGGGGGGAAATCGTGGGATTTTGGAAGGCTAAATGTGGGATATTGGTGTGAAATGGGGGAATTTGGGGTAAAAATATGGGGTTTTAGGGTAAAAATGTGGGATTTGGGGGGAAATTGCAGGATTTTGGGGGCAAAATGTTGGAATTTGGTGTGAAATGTGGGAATTGGGGGCAAAAATGTGGGATTTGGGTGCAAAATGGGGGAATTTGGGGGGAAATCGTGGGATTTTGGGTCAAAATGGGTTAGGGTTATGGTTAGGGTTAGGTGTTAGGGTTAGGGTTACAGTTAGGGTTAGGGTTAGTGTTTTTGGGGAAAAATGGGGGAATTTGGGGGGAAATGGTGGGATTTTGGGGGCGAAATGGGGGAATTTGGTGTAAAATGCAGGAATTCAGGGCAAAAATGGGGGATTTGGGGGCAAAATGTGGGAATTGGGGGCAAAAATGTTGGATTTTGGGGGAAGTCGCGGGATTTTGGGGCAAAATGGGGGATTTTGCTTCGAAATGCAGGGATTTGGGTCAAAAATGCGGGATTTGGGGGGCGAAATGTGGGAATTTGGGGCAAAAATGTGGGATTTTGGGGGCGAAATGTGGGATTTTGGGGCAAAAATGGGGGATTTGGGGGGCGAAATGTGGGAATTTGTGTCAAAAATTTTGGATATGGGGGCAAAATGGGGGAATTTGGGGCAAAAATGCGGGAATTTGTTGCGAAATGGGGTAATTTGGGGCAAAAATGGGGGAATTTGGGGGAAATCGTGGGATTTTGGGGGCAAAATGTGGGAATTTGGGGCAAAAATGTGGGATTTTGGGGGCAAAATGTGGGATTTTGATGGCGAAATGTGGGAATTTGGGTCAAAAATGCGGGATTTGGAGGCAAAATGGAGGAATGTGGGGAAAAAATGTGGGATTTTGGGGGCAAAATGGGGGATTTTGGTGTAAAATGCGGGGATTTGTGTCAAAAATGCGGGATTTGGTGGCAAAATGGGGGAATGTCCTGGTTCTGGCCAGGATAGAGTTAATATTTACCTGAGCTGGGTGGAGAACTGAAGCTGGTAGCCCCTATGGCTGGGATAGTTAACTAATTAGCTAACAGCTGGGGTTAATTTACCCAAATTAGCCAAAGGGCTATTCCATCCCATCTGACATCATGCTCAGTATATAAGTGAGGAGGGTGCTGAAGGGAGGCCCTCCTAGTTGGAAGAGACTGGATGTGGAGATCTGTTCTGAGCTATTATACTGTATTTGTGTTCCATCACTGTCTTGTTTTCTTCTGTCATTACTGTTAAATTTACTTTTTGTTCAATCTCAACCCGCGTGTTTGGTTTTTTTTTTTCCTGGTTTTCTTTTGTTTGTCAAATCTCCTCCTGTTCTCTCGGAGAGTGGGGGGGGAGTGAGAGAGAGACTGCGTAGTCTGGTCCCCGTTGGGGCTGAACTACGACAGGGAATTTGGGGAAAAAATATGGGATTTTGGGGGCAAAATGTGGGATTTTGGTGTAAAATGTGGGAATTTGGGGCAAAAATGCAGGATTTGGGGCAAAAATGTGGGATTTGGGGGGCAAAATGGGGGAATTTGGGGGGAATCGCGGGATTTTGGTGTAAAATGTGGGAATTCGGGGGGCAAAATGGGGGAATTTGGGGGGAAATCGCGGTATTTTGGGGGCAAAATGGGGGGTTTTGGTGCGAAATGCGGGGATTTGGGTCAAAAATGTGGGATTTTGGGGGCGAAATGTGGGAATTTGGGGCAAAAATGGGGGATTTGGGGACAAAATGTTGGAATTCGGGGGAAAAATGAGGGATTTTGGGGTGAAATTGCAGGATTTTGGGGTCAAAATGTGGGATTTTGGTGCAAAATGCAGGAATTTGGGGCAAAAATGGGGGATTTTGGGGGAAGTCGCGGGATTTTGGGGGCAAAAGGTGGGATATTGGTGTGAAATGTGGGATTTTGGGGGCAAAATGTGGGATTTTGGTGTAAAATGTGGGAATTCAGGGCAATAATGTGGGATTTGGGGGGCAAAATGGGGGAATTTGGTGTGAAATGTGGGATTTTGGGGCAAAAATGTGGGAATTCGGGGGGCAAAATGGGGGAATTTGGGGGGAAATCGCGGGATTTTGGTGTAAAATGTGGGAATTCGGGGGGCAAAATGTGGGAATTTGAGGGGAAATCGCGGGATTTTGGGGCAAAAATGGGGGATTTGGGGGGGCGAAATGTGGGAATTTGTGTCAAAAATTTTGGATATGGGGGCAAAATGGGGGAATTTGGGGCAAAAATGCGGGAATTTGTTGCGAAATGGGGTAATTTGGGGCAAAAATGGGGGAATTTGGGGGAAATCGTGGGATTTTGGTGGCGAAATGTGGGAATTTGGGGCAAAAATGCGGGATTTGGGGGGTGAAACGGGGGAATTTGGGGGGAAATCACAGGATTTTGGGGCCAAAATGTGTGATTTTGGTGCGAAATGCGTGAATTTGGGTCAAAAATTGGGATTTTGGGGGCGAAATGGGGGATTTTGGTGTACAATGCAGGAATTTGGGGCAAAAATGTGGGTTTTTTGAGGGCAAAATGGGGGATTTTGGGGCAAAAATGTGGGATTTTGGGGGCAAAATATGAGATTTTGGTGTAAAATGTGGGAATTCAGGTCAAAAATGTGGGATTTGCGGGGCAAAATGTGGGAATTTGGGGGGAAATCGCGGGATTTTGGGGTTAGGGTTAGGGTTACGGTTAGGGTTAGGTTAGGGTTAGGGTTTTGGGGGGAAAATCGGGGAATTTGGGGGGAAATCGCGGGATTTTGGGGGCAAAATGTTGGATCTTGGTGCGAAATGCGGGGATTTGGGTCAAAAATGCGGGATTTGGGTGCAAAATGTGGGAATTTGGGTCAAAAATGTGTGATTTTGGGGGCAAAATGTAGGATTTTGGTGTAAAATGTTGGAATTTGGGGCAAAAATGCGGGATTTGGGGCAAAAATGTGGGATTTTGGGGGGAAAATGGGATTTTGGTGTAAAATGTGAGAATTTGGGGCAAAAATGCAGGATTTGTGGGCAAAATGGGGGATTTTTGGGGGGAAATCGTGGGATTTTGGAAGGCTAAATGTGGGATATTGGTGTGAAATGTGGGAATTTGGGGTAAAAATGTGAGGTTTTAGGGTAAAAATGGGGGATTTTGGGGGAAATTGCAGGATTTTGGGGGCAAAATGTTGGAATTTGGTGTGAAATGTGGGAATTTGGGGCAAAAATGTGGGATTTGGGGGGCAAAATGGGGGAATTTGGGGGAAATCACGGGATTTTGGTGTAAAATGTGGGAATTCGGGGGGCAAAATGGGGGAATTTGGGGGGAAATCGTGGGATTTTGGGTCAAAATGGGTTAGGGTTATGGTTAGGGTTAGGGGTTAGGGTTAGAGGTAGGGTTAGGGTTGGAGTTTTTGGGGAAAAATGGGGGAATTTGGGGGGAAATGGCGGGATTTTGGGGGCAAATATGGGATTTTGGTGCACAATGCAGGAATTTTGGGCAAAAATGTGGGATTTTGGGGGAAGTCACGGGATTTTGGGGCAAAATGGGGGATTTTGGTGCAAAATGCGGGGATTCGGGTCAAAAATGTGGGATTTCGGGGCAAAATGGGGGAATTTGTGGAAAAAAATGTGGGATTTTGGGTGCAAAAATGTGGGATTTGGGGGGCAAAATGGGGGATTTTGGGGGGGTAATCGTGGGATTTTGGAAGGCTAAATGTGGGATATTGGTGTGAATTGTGGGAATTTGGGGTAAAAATATGGGGTTCTAGGGTAAAAATGGGGGATTTTGGGGGAAATTGTGGGATTTTGGGGGCAAAATGTTGGAATTTGGTGTGAAATGTGGGAATTTGGGGCAAAAATGTGGGATTTTGGGGGAAGTCACGGGATTTTGGGGCAAAATGGGGGATTTTGGTGCAAAATGCGGGGATTCGGGTCAAAAATGTGGGATTTGGGGGCAAAATGGGGGAATTTGTGGAAAAAATGTGGGATTTTGGGTGCAAAAATGTGGGATTTGGGGGGCAAAATGGGGGATTTTGGGGGGGTAATCGTGGAATTTTGGAAGGCTAAATGTGGGATATTGGTGTGAAATGTGGGAATTTGGGGTAAAAATATGGGGTTCTAGGGTAAAAATGGGGGATTTTGGGGGAAATTGTGGGATTTTGGGGGCAAAATGTGGGATTTTGGTGCAAAATGCAGGAATTTGGGGCAAAAATGGGGGATTTTGGGGGAAGTCACGGGATTTTGGGGGCAAAAGGTGGGATATTGGTGTGAAATGTGGGAATTTGGGGGAAAAATGTGGGATTTTGGGGGCAAACTGTGGGAATTTTGTTTAAAATGTGGGAATTCAGGGCAATAATGTGGGATTTGGGGGGCAAAATGGGGGAATTTGGTGTGAAATGTGGGAATTTGGGGCAAAAATGTGGGATTTGGGGGGCAAAATGGGGGAATTTGGGGGGAAATCGCGGGATTTTAGTGTAAAATGTGGGAATTCGGGGGAAAATGTGGGAATTTGGGGGGAAATCGCGGGATTTTGGTGTAAAATGTGGGAATTCGGGGGCAAAATGTGGGAATTTGGGGGGAAATCGCGGGATTTTGGGTCAAAATGGGTTAGGGTTAGGGGTTAGGGTTAGGGTTAGGGTTGGGGTTACGGTTAGGGTTAGGGTTAGAGTTTTTGGGGGAAAATGGGGGAATTTCGGGGGAAATGGTGGGATTTTGGGGGCGAAATGGGGGAATTTGGTGTAAAATGCAGGAATTCAGGGCAAAAATGGGGGATTTGGGGGCAAAATGTGGGAATTGGGGGCAAAAATGTGGGATTTTGGGGGAAGTTGCGGGAGTTTGGGGCAAAATGGGGGGTTTTGGTGCGAAATGCGGGGATTTGGGTCAAAAATGCGGGATTTGGGTCAAAAATGTGGGAGTTTGGGGGCGAAATGGGGGATTTTGGTGTAAAATGTTGGAATTTGGGGCAAAAATGTGGGATTTTGGTGTAAAATGCAGGAATTTGGGTCAAAAATGTGGGATTTTGAGGGCAAAATGGGGGATTTGGGGGCAAAAATGTGGGATTTTGGGGGCAAAATGTGAGATTTTGGTGTAAAATGTGGGAATTCAGGTCAAAAATGTGGGATTTGCAGGGCAAAATGTGGGAATTTGGGGGGAAATCGCGGGATTTTGGGGTTAGGATTAGGGTTAGGGTTAGGTTAGGGTTAGGTTAGGGTTAGGGTTAGGGTTAGGGTTAGGTTACGGTTAGGGTTAGGGTTAGGGTTTTGGGGGGAAAAAATAGGGGAATTTGGGGGGAAATCGTGGGATTTTGGGGGCAAAATGTTGGATCTTGGTGCGAAATGCGGGGATTTGGGTCAAAAATGCGGGATTTGGGTGCAAAATGGGGGAATTTGGGTCAAAAATGTGGGATTTTGTGGGCAAAATGTGGGATTTTGGTGTAAAATGTTGGAATTTGGGGCAAAAATGCGGGATTTGGGGCAAAAATGTGGGATTTTGGGGGCAAAATGGGGGATTTTGGGGGGGAAATCGTGGGATTTTGGAAGGCTAAATGTGGGATATTGGTGTGAAATGGGGGAATTTGGGGTAAAAATATGGGGTTTTAGGGTAAAAATGTGGGATTTGGGGGGAAATTGCAGGATTTTGGGGGCAAAATGTTGGAATTTGGTGTGAAATGTGGGAATTGGGGGCAAAAATGTGGGATTTGGGTGCAAAATGGGGGAATTTGGGGGGAAATCGTGGGATTTTGGGTCAAAATGGGTTAGGGTTATGGTTAGGGTTAGGTGTTAGGGTTAGGGTTACAGTTAGGGTTAGGGTTAGTGTTTTTGGGGAAAAATGGGGGAATTTGGGGGGAAATGGTGGGATTTTGGGGGCGAAATGGGGGAATTTGGTGTAAAATGCAGGAATTCAGGGCAAAAATGGGGGATTTGGGGGCAAAATGTGGGAATTGGGGGCAAAAATGTTGGATTTTGGGGGAAGTCGCGGGATTTTGGGGCAAAATGGGGGATTTTGCTTCGAAATGCAGGGATTTGGGTCAAAAATGCGGGATTTGGGGGGCGAAATGTGGGAATTTGGGGCAAAAATGTGGGATTTTGGGGGCGAAATGTGGGATTTTGGGGCAAAAATGGGGGATTTGGGGGGCGAAATGTGGGAATTTGTGTCAAAAATTTTGGATATGGGGGCAAAATGGGGGAATTTGGGGCAAAAATGCGGGAATTTGTTGCGAAATGGGGTAATTTGGGGCAAAAATGGGGGAATTTGGGGGAAATCGTGGGATTTTGGGGGCAAAATGTGGGAATTTGGGGCAAAAATGTGGGATTTTGGGGGCAAAATGTGGGATTTTGGTGGCGAAATGTGGGAATTTGGGTCAAAAATGCGGGATTTGGAGGCAAAATGGAGGAATGTGGGGAAAAAATGTGGGATTTTGGGGGCAAAATGGGGGATTTTGGTGTAAAATGCGGGGATTTGTGTCAAAAATGCGGGATTTGGTGGCAAAATGGGGGAATGTCCTGGTTCTGGCCAGGATAGAGTTAATATTTACCTGAGCTGGGTGGAGAACTGAAGCTGGTAGCCCCTATGGCTGGGATAGTTAACTAATTAGCTAACAGCTGGGGTTAATTTACCCAAATTAGCCAAAGGGCTATTCCATCCCATCTGACATCATGCTCAGTATATAAGTGAGGAGGGTGCTGAAGGGAGGCCCTCCTAGTTGGAAGAGACTGGATGTGGAGATCTGTTCTGAGCTATTATACTGTATTTGTGTTCCATCACTCTATTGTTTTCTTCTGTCATTACTGTTAAATTTACTTTTTGTTCAATCTCAACCCGCGTGTTTGGTTTTTTTTTTTCCTGGTTTTCTTTTGTTTGTCAAATCTCCTCCTGTTCTCTCGGAGAGTGGGGGGGGAGTGAGAGAGAGACTGCGTAGTCTGGTCCCCGTTGGGGCTGAACTACGACAGGGAATTTGGGGAAAAAATATGGGATTTTGGGGGCAAAATGTGGGATTTTGGTGTAAAATGTGGGAATTTGGGGCAAAAATGCAGGATTTGGGGCAAAAATGTGGGATTTGGGGGGCAAAATGGGGGAATTTGGGGGGAATCGCGGGATTTTGGTGTAAAATGTGGGAATTCGGGGGGCAAAATGGGGGAATTTGGGGGGAAATCGCGGTATTTTGGGGGCAAAATGGGGGGTTTTGGTGCGAAATGCGGGGATTTGGGTCAAAAATGTGGGATTTTGGGGGCGAAATGTGGGAATTTGGGGCAAAAATGGGGGATTTGGGGACAAAATGTTGGAATTCGGGGGAAAAATGAGGGATTTTGGGGTGAAATTGCAGGATTTTGGGGTCAAAATGTGGGATTTTGGTGCAAAATGCAGGAATTTGGGGCAAAAATGGGGGATTTTGGGGGAAGTCGCGGGATTTTGGGGGCAAAAGGTGGGATATTGGTGTGAAATGTGGGATTTTGGGGGCAAAATGTGGGATTTTGGTGTAAAATGTGGGAATTCAGGGCAATAATGTGGGATTTGGGGGGCAAAATGGGGGAATTTGGTGTGAAATGTGGGATTTTGGGGCAAAAATGTGGGAATTCGGGGGGCAAAATGGGGGAATTTGGGGGGAAATCGCGGGATTTTGGTGTAAAATGTGGGAATTCGGGGGGCAAAATGTGGGAATTTGAGGGGAAATCGCGGGATTTTGGGGCAAAAATGGGGGATTTGGGGGGACGAAATGTGGGAATTTGTGTCAAAAATTTTGGATATGGGGGCAAAATGGGGGAATTTGGGGCAAAAATGCGGGAATTTGTTGCGAAATGGGGTAATTTGGGGCAAAAATGGGGGAATTTGGGGGAAATCGTGGGATTTTGGTGGCGAAATGTGGGAATTTGGGGCAAAAATGCGGGATTTGGGGGGTGAAACGGGGGAATTTGGGGGGAAATCACAGGATTTTGGGGCAAAAATGTGTGATTTTGGTGCGAAATGCGTGAATTTGGGTCAAAAATTGGGATTTTGGGGGCGAAATGGGGGATTTTGGTGTACAATGCAGGAATTTGGGGCAAAAATGTGGGTTTTTGAGGGCAAAATGGGGGATTTGGGGGCAAAAATGTGGGATTTTGGGGGCAAAATATGAGATTTTGGTGTAAAATGTGGGAATTCAGGTCAAAAATGTGGGATTTGCGGGGCAAAATGTGGGAATTTGGGGGGAAATCGCGGGATTTTGGGGTTAGGGTTAGGGTTACGGTTAGGGTTAGGTTAGGGTTAGGGTTAGGGTTTTGGGGGGAAAATGGGGGAATTTGGGGGGAAATCGCGGGATTTTGGGGGCAAAATGTTGGATCTTGGTGCGAAATGCGGGGATTTGGGTCAAAAATGCGGGATTTGGGTGCAAAATGGGGGAATTTGGGTCAAAAATGTGTGATTTTGGGGGCAAAATGTAGGATTTTGGTGTAAAATGTTGGAATTTGGGGCAAAAATGCGGGATTTGGGGCAAAAATGTGGGATTTTGGGGGGAAAATGGGATTTTGGTGTAAAATGTGAGAATTTGGGGCAAAAATGCAGGATTTGTGGGCAAAATGGGGGATTTTGGGGGGGAAATCGTGGGATTTTGGAAGGCTAAATGTGGGATATTGGTGTGAAATGTGGGAATTTGGGGTAAAAATGTGAGGTTTTAGGGTAAAAATGGGGGATTTTGGGGGAAATTGTGGGATTTTGGGGGCAAAATGTTGGAATTTGGTGTGAAATGTGGGAATTTGGGGCAAAAATGTGGGATTTGGGGGGCAAAATGGGGGAATTTGGGGGAAATCACGGGATTTTGGTGTAAAATATGGGAAGTCGGGGGGCAAAATGGGGGAATTTGGGGGGAAATCGTGGGATTTTGGGTCAAAATGGGTTAGGGTTATGGTTAGGGTTAGGGGTTAGGGTTAGAGGTAGGGTTAGGGTTGGAGTTTTTGGGGAAAAATGGGGGAATTTGGGGGGAAATGGCGGGATTTTGGGGGCAAATATGGGATTTTGGTGCACAATGCAGGAATTTTGGGCACAAATGTGGGATTTTGGGGGAAGTCACGGGATTTTGGGGCAAAATGGGGGATTTTGGTGCAAAATGCGGGGATTCGGGTCAAAAATGTGGGATTTGGGGGCAAAATGGGGGAATTTGTGGAAAAAATGTGGGATTTTGGGTGCAAAAATGTGGGATTTGGGGGGCAAAATGGGGGATTTTGGGGGGGTAATCGTGGGATTTTGGAAGGCTAAATGTGGGATGTTGGTGTGAAATGTGGGAATTTGGGGTAAAAATATGGGGTTCTAGGGTAAAAATGGGGGATTTTGGGGGAAATTGTGGGATTTTGGGGGCAAAATGTGGGAATTTGGTGTGAAATGTGGGAATTTGGGGCAAAAATGTGGGATTTTGGGGGCGAAATGTGGGAATTTGGGGCAAAAATGGGTGATTTGGGGACAAAATGTCAGAATTCGGGGGAAAAATGAGGGAATTTGGGGTGAAATTGCAGGATTTTGGGGTCAAAATGTGGGATTTTGGTGCAAAATGCAGGAATTTGGGGCAAAAATGGGGGATTTTGGGGGAAGTCACGGGATTTTGGGGGCAAAAGGTGGGATATTGGTGTGAAATGTGGGATTTTGGGGCAAAAATGTGGGATTTTGGGGGCAAACTGTGGGAATTTTGTTTAAAATGTGGGAATTCAGGGCAATAATGTGGGATTTGGGGGGCAAAATGGGGGAATTTGGTGTGAAATGTGGGAATTTGGGGCAAAAATGTGGGATTTGGGGGGCAAAATGGGGGAATTTGGGGGGAAATCGCGGGATTTTAGTGTAAAATGTGGGAATTCGGGGGAAAATGTGGGAATTTGGGGGGAAATCGCGGGATTTTGGTGTAAAATGTGGGAATTCGGGGGCAAAATGTGGGAATTTGGGGGGAAATCGCGGGATTTTGGGTCAAAATGGGTTAGGGTTAGGGTTAGGGGTTAGGGTTAGGGTTGGGGTTACGGTTAGGGTTAGGGTTAGAGTTTTTGGGGAAAAATGGGGGAATTTCGGGGGAAATGGTGGGATTTTGGGGGCGAAATGGGGGAATTTGGTGTAAAATGCAGGAATTCAGGGCAAAAATGGGGGATTTGGGGGCAAAATGTGGGAATTGGGGGCAAAAATGTTGGATTTTGGGGGAAGTTGCGGGATTTTGGGGCAAAATGGGGGGTTTTGGTGCGAAATGCGGGGATTTGGGTCAAAAATGCGGGATTTGGGTCAAAAATGTGGGATTTTGGGGGCGAAATGGGGGATTTTGGTGTAAAATGTTGGAATTTGGGGCAAAAATGTGGGATTTTGGTGTAAAATGCAGGAATTTGGGTCAAAAATGTGGGATTTTGAGGGCAAAATGGGGGATTTGGGGGCAAAAATGTGGGATTTTGGGGGCAAAATGTGAGATTTTGGTGTAAAATGTGGGAATTCAGGTCAAAAATGTGGGATTTGCAGGGCAAAATGTGGGAATTTGGGGGGAAATCGCGGGATTTTGGGGTTAGGATTAGGGTTAGGGTTAGGTTAGGGTTAGGGTTAGGTTAGGGTTTTGGGGGGAAAAATGGGGGAATTTGGGGGGAAATCGCGGGATTTTGGGGGCAAAATGTTGGATCTTGGTGCGAAATGCGGGGATTTGGGTCAAAAATGCGGGATTTGGGTGCAAAATGGGGGAATTTGGGTCAAAAATGTGGGATTTTGGGGGCAAAATGGGGGAATTTGGGGGGAAATCGTGGGATTTTGGGTCAAAATGGGTTAGGGTTATGGTTAGGGTTAGGGGTTAGGGTTACAGTTAGGGTTAGGGTTAGAGTTTTTGGGGAAAAATGGGGGAATTTGGGGGGAAATGGTGGGATTTTGGGGGCGAAATGGGGGAATTTGGTGTAAAATGCAGGAATTCAGGGCAAAAATGGGGGACTTGGGGGCAAAATGTGGGAATTGGGGGCAAAAATGTTGGATTTTGGGGGAAGTCGCGGGATTTGGGGGCAAAATGGGGGATTTTGCTGCGAAATGCGGGGATTTGGGTCAAAAATGCGGGATTTGGGGGGCGAAATGTGGGAATTTGGGGCAAAAATGTGGGATTTTGGGGGCAAAATGTGGGAATTTGGGGCAAAAATGTGGGATTTGCGGGGCAAAATGTGGGAATTTGGGGGGAAATCGCGGGATTTTGGGGTTAGAGTTAGGGTTACGGTTAGGGTTGGGTTACGGTTAGGGTTAGGTTACGGTTAGGGTTAGGGTTAGGGTTTTGGGGGGAAAATGGGGGAATTTGGGGGGAAATCGCGGGATTTTGGGGGCAAAATGTTGGATCTTGGTGCGAAATGCGGGGATTTGGGTCAAAAATGCGGGATTTGGGTGCAAAATGTGGGAATTTGGGTCAAAAATGTGGGATTTGGGGGGCAAAATGTTGGAATTTGGTGTAAAATGGGGGAATTTGGGGAAAAATGTGGGATTTGGGGGGCAAAATGGGGGAATTTGGTGTGAAATGTGGGAATTTGGGGCAAAAATGTGGGATTTGGGGGGCAAAATGGGGGAATTTGGGGGGAAATCGTGGGATTTTGGGGCAAAAATGGGGGATTTAGGGGGCGAAATGTTGGAATTTGGGTCAAAAATTTTGGATATGTGGGGCAAAAATGTGGGAATTTGGGGCAAAAATGTGGGATTTTGGGGGCAAAATGGGGGAATTTGGGGGAAATCGCGGGATTTTGGTGTAAAATGTGGGAATTCGGGGGCAAAATGTGGGAATTTGGGGGGAAATCGTGGTATTTTGGGGGCAAAATGGGGGGTTTTGGTGCGAAATGCAGGGATTTGCGTCAAAAATGCGGGATTTGGGTCAAAAATGTGGGAGTTTGGGTGCGAAATGGGGGATTTTGGTGTAAAATGTTGGAATTTGGGGCAAAAATGTGGGATTTTGGTGTAAAATGCAGGAATTTGGGTCAAAAATGTGGGATTTTGAGGGCAAAATGGGGGATTTGGGGGCAAAAATGTGGGATTTTGGGGGCAAAATGTGAGATTTTGGTGTAAAATGTGGGAATTCAGGTCAAAAATGTGGGATTTGCAGGGCAAAATGTGGGAATTTGGGGGGAAATCGCGGGATTTTGGGGTTAGGATTAGGGTTAGGGTTAGGTTAGGGTTAGGGTTAGGTTAGGGTTAGGGTTAGGGTTAGGTTACGGTTAGGGTTAGGGTTTTGGGGGGAAAAAATAGGGGAATTTGGGGGGAAATCGTGGGATTTTGGGGGCAAAATGTTGGATCTTGGTGCGAAATGCGGGGATTTGGGTCAAAAATGCGGGATTTGGGTGCAAAATGTGGGAATTTGGGTCAAAAATGTGGGATTTTGTGGGCAAAATGTGGGATTTTGGTGTAAAATGTTGGAATTTGGGGCAAAAATGCGGGATTTGGGGCAAAAATGTGGGATTTTGGGGGCAAAATGGGGGATTTTGGGGGGGAAATCGTGGGATTTTGGAAGGCTAAATGTGGGATATTGGTGTGAAATGGGGGAATTTGGGGTAAAAATATGGGGTTTTAGGGTAAAAATGTGGGATTTGGGGGGAAATTGCAGGATTTTGGGGGCAAAATGTTGGAATTTGGTGTGAAATGTGGGAATTGGGGGCAAAAATGTGGGCTTTGGGTGGCAAAATGGGGGAATTTGGGGGGAAATCGTGGGATTTTGGGTCAAAATGGGTTAGGGTTATGGTTAGGGTTAGGTGTTAGGGTTAGGGTTACAGTTAGGGTTAGGGTTAGTGTTTTTGGGGAAAAATGGGGGAATTTGGGGGGAAATGGTGGGATTTTGGGGGCGAAATGGGGGAATTTGGTGTAAAATGCAGGAATTCAGGGCAAAAATGGGGGATTTGGGGGCAAAATGTGGGAATTGGGGGCAAAAATGTTGGATTTTGGGGGAAGTCGCGGGATTTTGGGGCAAAATGGGGGATTTTGCTGCGAAATGCGGGGATTCGGGTCAAAAATGCGGGATTTGGGGGGCGAAATGTGGGAATTTGGGGCAAAAATGTGGGATTTTGGGGGCGAAATGTGGGATTTTGGGGCAAAAATGGGGGATTTGGGGGGCGAAATGTGGGAATTTGTGTCAAAAATTTTGGATATGGGGGCAAAATGGGGGAATTTGGGGCAAAAATGCGGGAATTTGTTGCGAAATGGGGTAATTTGGGGCAAAAATGGGGGAATTTGGGGGAAATCGTGGGATTTTGGGGGCAAAATGTGGGAATTTGGGGCAAAAATGTGGGATTTTGGGGGCAAAATGTGGGATTTTGGTGGCGAAATGTGGGAATTTGGGTCAAAAATGCGGGATTTGGAGGCAAAATGGAGGAATGTGGGGAAAAAATGTGGGATTTTGGGGGCAAAATGGGGGATTTTGGTGTAAAATGCGGGGATTTGTGTCAAAAATGCGGGATTTGGTGGCAAAATGGGGGAATGTCCTGGTTCTGGCCAGGATAGAGTTAATATTTACCTGAGCTGGGTGGAGAACTGAAGCTGGTAGCCCCTATGGCTGGGATAGTTAACTAATTAGCTAACAGCTGGGGTTAATTTACCCAAATTAGCCAAAGGGCTATTCCATCCCATCTGACATCATGCTCAGTATATAAGTGAGGAGGGTGCTGAAGGGAGGCCCTCCTAGTTGGAAGAGACTGGATGTGGAGATCTGTTCTGAGCTATTATACTGTATTTGTGTTCCATCACTGTCTTGTTTTCTTCTGTCATTACTGTTAAATTTACTTTTTGTTCAATCTCAACCCGCGTGTTTGGTTTTTTTTTTTCCTGGTTTTCTTTTGTTTGTCAAATCTCCTCCTGTTCTCTCGGAGAGTGGGGGGGGAGTGAGAGAGAGACTGCGTAGTCTGGTCCCCGTTGGGGCTGAACTACGACAGGGAATTTGGGGAAAAAATATGGGATTTTGGGGGCAAAATGTGGGATTTTGGTGTAAAATGTGGGAATTTGGGGCAAAAATGCAGGATTTGGGGCAAAAATGTGGGATTTGGGGGGCAAAATGGGGGAATTTGGGGGGAATCGCGGGATTTTGGTGTAAAATGTGGGAATTCGGGGGGCAAAATGGGGGAATTTGGGGGGAAATCGCGGTATTTTGGGGGCAAAATGGGGGGTTTTGGTGCGAAATGCGGGGATTTGGGTCAAAAATGTGGGATTTTGGGGGCGAAATGTGGGAATTTGGGGCAAAAATGGGGGATTTGGGGACAAAATGTTGGAATTCGGGGGAAAAATGAGGGATTTTGGGGTGAAATTGCAGGATTTTGGGGTCAAAATGTGGGATTTTGGTGCAAAATGCAGGAATTTGGGGCAAAAATGGGGGATTTTGGGGGAAGTCGCGGGATTTTGGGGGCAAAAGGTGGGATATTGGTGTGAAATGTGGGATTTTGGGGGCAAAATGTGGGATTTTGGTGTAAAATGTGGGAATTCAGGGCAATAATGTGGGATTTGGGGGGCAAAATGGGGGAATTTGGTGTGAAATGTGGGATTTTGGGGCAAAAATGTGGGAATTCGGGGGGCAAAATGAGGGAATTTGGGGGGAAATCGCGGGATTTTGGTGTAAAATGTGGGAATTCGGGGGGCAAAATGTGGGAATTTGAGGGGAAATCGCGGGATTTTGGGGCAAAAATGGGGGATTTGGGGGGGCGAAATGTGGGAATTTGTGTCAAAAATTTTGGATATGGGGGCAAAATGGGGGAATTTGGGGCAAAAATGCGAGAATTTGTTGCGAAATGGGGTAATTTGGGGCAAAAATGGGGGAATTTGGGGGAAATCGTGGGATTTTGGTGGCGAAATGTGGGAATTTGGGGCAAAAATGCGGGATTTGGGGGGTGAAACGGGGGAATTTGGGGGGAAATCACAGGATTTTGGGGCCAAAATGTGTGATTTTGGTGCGAAATGCGTGAATTTGGGTCAAAAATTGGGATTTTGGGGGCGAAATGGGGGATTTTGGTGTACAATGCAGGAATTTGGGGCAAAAATGTGGGTTTTTGAGGGCAAAATGGGGGATTTTGGGGCAAAAATGTGGGATTTTGGGGGCAAAATATGAGATTTTGGTGTAAAATGTGGGAATTCAGGTCAAAAATGTGGGATTTGCAGGGCAAAATGTGGGAATTTGGGGGGAAATCGCGGGATTTTGGGGTTAGGGTTAGGGTTACGGTTAGGGTTAGGTTAGGGTTAGGGTTTTGGGGGGAAAATCGGGGAATTTGGGGGGAAATCACGGGATTTTGGGGGCAAAATGTTGGATCTTGGTGCGAAATGCGGGGATTTGGGTCAAAAATGCGGGATTTGGGTGCAAAATGTGGGAATTTGGGTCAAAAATGTGTGATTTTGGGGGCAAAATGTAGGATTTTGGTGTAAAATGTTGGAATTTGGGGCAAAAATGCGGGATTTGGGGCAAAAATGTGGGATTTTGGGGGGAAAATGGGATTTTGGTGTAAAATGTGAGAATTTGGGGCAAAAATGCAGGATTTGTGGGCAAAATGGGGGATTTTGGGGGGGAAATCGTGGGATTTTGGAAGGCTAAATGTGGGATATTGGTGTGAAATGTGGGAATTTGGGGTAAAAATGTGAGGTTTTAGGGTAAAAATGGGGGATTTTGGGGGAAATTGTGGGATTTTGGGGGCAAAATGTTGGAATTTGGTGTGAAATGTGGGAATTTGGGGCAAAAATGTGGGATTTGGGGGGCAAAATGGGGGAATTTGGGGGAAATCACGGGATTTTGGTGTAAAATATGGGAAGTCGGGGGGCAAAATGGGGGAATTTGGGGGGAAATCGTGGGATTTTGGGTCAAAATGGGTTAGGGTTATGGTTAGGGTTAGGGGTTAGGGTTAGAGGTAGGGTTAGGGTTGGAGTTTTTGGGGAAAAATGGGGGAATTTGGGGGGAAATGGCGGGATTTTGGGGGCAAATATGGGATTTTGGTGCACAATGCAGGAATTTTGGGCACAAATGTGGGATTTTGGGGGAAGTCACGGGATTTTGGGGCAAAATGGGGGATTTTGGTGCAAAATGCGGGGATTCGGGTCAAAAATGTGGGATTTGGGGGCAAAATGGGGGAATTTGTGGAAAAAATGTGGGATTTTGGGTGCAAAAATGTGGGATTTGGGGGGCAAAATGGGGGATTTTGGGGGGGTAATCGTGGGATTTTGGAAGGCTAAATGTGGGATGTTGGTGTGAAATGTGGGAATTTGGGGTAAAAATATGGGGTTCTAGGGTAAAAATGGGGGATTTTGGGGGAAATTGTGGGATTTTGGGGGCAAAATGTGGGAATTTGGTGTGAAATGTGGGAATTTGGGGCAAAAATGTGGGATTTTGGGGGCGAAATGTGGGAATTTGGGGCAAAAATGGGTGATTTGGGGACAAAATGTCGGAATTCGGGGGAAAAATGAGGGAATTTGGGGTGAAATTGCAGGATTTTGGGGTCAAAATGTGGGATTTTGGTGCAAAATGCAGGAATTTGGGGCAAAAATGGGGGATTTTGGGGGAAGTCACGGGATTTTGGGGGCAAAAGGTGGGATATTGGTGTGAAATGTGGGATTTTGGGGCAAAAATGTGGGATTTTGGGGGCAAACTGTGGGAATTTTGTTTAAAATGTGGGAATTCAGGGCAATAATGTGGGATTTGGGGGGCAAAATGGGGGAATTTGGTGTGAAATGTGGGAATTTGGGGCAAAAATGTGGGATTTGGGGGGCAAAATGGGGGAATTTGGGGGGAAATCGCGGGATTTTAGTGTAAAATGTGGGAATTCGGGGGAAAATGTGGGAATTTGGGGGGAAATCGCGGGATTTTGGTGTAAAATGTGGGAATTCGGGGGCAAAATGTGGGAATTTGGGGGGAAATCGCGGGATTTTGGGTCAAAATGGGTTAGGGTTAGGGTTAGGGGTTAGGGTTAGGGTTGGGGTTACGGTTAGGGTTAGGGTTAGAGTTTTTGGGGAAAAATGGGGGAATTTGGGGGGAAATGGTGGGATTTTGGGGGCGAAATGGGGGAATTTGGTGTAAAATGCAGGAATTCAGGGCAAAAATGGGGGATTTGGGGGCAAAATGTGGGAATTGGGGGCAAAAATGTGGGATTTTGGGGGAAGTTGCGGGAGTTTGGGGCAAAATGGGGGGTTTTGGTGCGAAATGCGGGGATTTGGGTCAAAAATGCGGGATTTGGGTCAAAAATGTGGGATTTTGGGGGCGAAATGGGGGATTTTGGTGTAAAATGTTGGAATTTGGGGCAAAAATGTGGGATTTTGGTGTAAAATGCAGGAATTTGGGTCAAAAATGTGGGATTTTGAGGGCAAAATGGGGGATTTGGGGGCAAAAATGTGGGATTTTGGGGGCAAAATGTGAGATTTTGGTGTAAAATGTGGGAATTCAGGTCAAAAATGTGGGATTTGCAGGGCAAAATGTGGGAATTTGGGGGGAAATCGCGGGATTTTGGGGTTAGGATTAGGGTTAGGGTTAGGTTAGGGTTAGGGTTAGGTTAGGGTTTTGGGGGGAAAAATGGGGGAATTTGGGGGGAAATCGCGGGATTTTGGGGGCAAAATGTTGGATCTTGGTGCGAAATGCGGGGATTTGGGTCAAAAATGCGGGATTTGGGTGCAAAATGGGGGAATTTGGGTCAAAAATGTGGGATTTTGGGGGCAAAATGGGGGAATTTGGGGGGAAATCGTGGGATTTTGGGTCAAAATGGGTTAGGGTTATGGTTAGGGTTAGGGGTTAGGGTTACAGTTAGGGTTAGGGTTAGAGTTTTTGGGGAAAAATGGGGGAATTTGGGGGGAAATGGTGGGATTTTGGGGGCGAAATGGGGGAATTTGGTGTAAAATGCAGGAATTCAGGGCAAAAATGGGGGACTTGGGGGCAAAATGTGGGAATTGGGGGCAAAAATGTTGGATTTTGGGGGAAGTCGCGGGATTTGGGGGCAAAATGGGGGATTTTGCTGCGAAATGCGGGGATTTGGGTCAAAAATGCGGGATTTGGGGGGCGAAATGTGGGAATTTGGGGCAAAAATGTGGGATTTTGGGGGCAAAATGTGGGAATTTGGGGCAAAAATGTGGGATTTGCGGGGCAAAATGTGGGAATTTGGGGGGAAATCGCGGGATTTTGGGGTTAGAGTTAGGGTTACGGTTAGGGTTGGGTTACGGTTAGGGTTAGGTTACGGTTAGGGTTAGGGTTAGGGTTTTGGGGGGAAAATGGGGGAATTTGGGGGGAAATCGCGGGATTTTGGGGGCAAAATGTTGGATCTTGGTGCGAAATGCGGGGATTTGGGTCAAAAATGCGGGATTTGGGTGCAAAATGTGGGATTTGGGGGCAAAAATGTGGGATTTGGGGGGCAAAATGTTGGAATTTGGTGTAAAATGGGGGAATTTGGGGAAAAATGTGGGATTTGGGGGGCAAAATGGGGGAATTTGGTGTGAAATGTGGGAATTTGGGGCAAAAATGTGGGATTTGGGGGGCAAAATGGGGGAATTTGGGGGGAAATCGTGGGATTTTGGGGCAAAAATGGGGGATTTAGGGGGCGAAATGTTGGAATTTGGGTCAAAAATTTTGGATATGTGGGGCAAAAATGTGGGAATTTGGGGCAAAAATGTGGGATTTTGGGGGCAAAATGGGGGAATTTGGGGGAAATCGCGGGATTTTGGTGTAAAATGTGGGAATTCGGGGGCAAAATGTGGGAATTTGGGGGGAAATCGTGGTATTTTGGGGGCAAAATGGGGGGTTTTGGTGCGAAATGCAGGGATTTGCGTCAAAAATGCGGGATTTGGGTCAAAAATGTGGGAGTTTGGGTGCGAAATGGGGGATTTTGGTGTAAAATGTTGGAATTTGGGGCAAAAATGTGGGATTTTGGTGTAAAATGCAGGAATTTGGGTCAAAAATGTGGGATTTTGAGGGCAAAATGGGGGATTTGGGGGCAAAAATGTGGGATTTTGGGGGCAAAATGTGAGATTTTGGTGTAAAATGTGGGAATTCAGGTCAAAAATGTGGGATTTGCAGGGCAAAATGTGGGAATTTGGGGGGAAATCGCGGGATTTTGGGGTTAGGATTAGGGTTAGGGTTAGGTTAGGGTTAGGGTTAGGTTAGGGTTAGGGTTAGGGTTAGGTTACGGTTAGGGTTAGGGTTTTGGGGGGAAAAAATAGGGGAATTTGGGGGGAAATCGTGGGATTTTGGGGGCAAAATGTTGGATCTTGGTGCGAAATGCGGGGATTTGGGTCAAAAATGCGGGATTTGGGTGCAAAATGTGGGAATTTGGGTCAAAAATGTGGGATTTTGTGGGCAAAATGTGGGATTTTGGTGTAAAATGTTGGAATTTGGGGCAAAAATGCGGGATTTGGGGCAAAAATGTGGGATTTTGGGGGCAAAATGGGGGATTTTGGGGGGGAAATCGTGGGATTTTGGAAGGCTAAATGTGGGATATTGGTGTGAAATGGGGGAATTTGGGGTAAAAATATGGGGTTTTAGGGTAAAAATGTGGGATTTGGGGGGAAATTGCAGGATTTTGGGGGCAAAATGTTGGAATTTGGTGTGAAATGTGGGAATTGGGGGCAAAAATGTGGGCTTTGGGTGGCAAAATGGGGGAATTTGGGGGGAAATCGTGGGATTTTGGGTCAAAATGGGTTAGGGTTATGGTTAGGGTTAGGTGTTAGGGTTAGGGTTACAGTTAGGGTTAGGGTTAGTGTTTTTGGGGAAAAATGGGGGAATTTGGGGGGAAATGGTGGGATTTTGGGGGCGAAATGGGGGAATTTGGTGTAAAATGCAGGAATTCAGGGCAAAAATGGGGGATTTGGGGGCAAAATGTGGGAATTGGGGGCAAAAATGTTGGATTTTGGGGGAAGTCGCGGGATTTTGGGGCAAAATGGGGGATTTTGCTGCGAAATGCGGGGATTCGGGTCAAAAATGCGGGATTTGGGGGGCGAAATGTGGGAATTTGGGGCAAAAATGTGGGATTTTGGGGGCGAAATGTGGGATTTTGGGGCAAAAATGGGGGATTTGGGGGGCGAAATGTGGGAATTTGTGTCAAAAATTTTGGATATGGGGGCAAAATGGGGGAATTTGGGGCAAAAATGCGGGAATTTGTTGCGAAATGGGGTAATTTGGGGCAAAAATGGGGGAATTTGGGGGAAATCGTGGGATTTTGGGGGCAAAATGTGGGAATTTGGGGCAAAAATGTGGGATTTTGGGGGCAAAATGTGGGATTTTGGTGGCGAAATGTGGGAATTTGGGTCAAAAATGCGGGATTTGGAGGCAAAATGGAGGAATGTGGGGAAAAAATGTGGGATTTTGGGGGCAAAATGGGGGATTTTGGTGTAAAATGCGGGGATTTGTGTCAAAAATGCGGGATTTGGTGGCAAAATGGGGGAATGTCCTGGTTCTGGCCAGGATAGAGTTAATATTTACCTGAGCTGGGTGGAGAACTGAAGCTGGTAGCCCCTATGGCTGGGATAGTTAACTAATTAGCTAACAGCTGGGGTTAATTTACCCAAATTAGCCAAAGGGCTATTCCATCCCATCTGACATCATGCTCAGTATATAAGTGAGGAGGGTGCTGAAGGGAGGCCCTCCTAGTTGGAAGAGACTGGATGTGGAGATCTGTTGTGAGCTATTATACTGTATTTGTGTTCCATCACTGTCTTGTTTTCTTCTGTCATTACTGTTAAATTTACTTTTTGTTCAATCTCAACCCGCGTGTTTGGTTTTTTTTTTTCCTGGTTTTCTTTTGTTTGTCAAATCTCCTCCTGTTCTCTCGGAGAGTGGGGGGGGAGTGAGAGAGAGACTGCGTAGTCTGGTCCCCGTTGGGGCTGAACTACGACAGGGAATTTGGGGAAAAAATATGGGATTTTGGGGGCAAAATGTGGGATTTTGGTGTAAAATGTGGGAATTTGGGGCAAAAATGCAGGATTTGGGGCAAAAATGTGGGATTTGGGGGGCAAAATGGGGGAATTTGGGGGGAATCGCGGGATTTTGGTGTAAAATGTGGGAATTCGGGGGGCAAAATGGGGGAATTTGGGGGGAAATCGCGGTATTTTGGGGGCAAAATGGGGGGTTTTGGTGCGAAATGCGGGGATTTGGGTCAAAAATGTGGGATTTTGGGGGCGAAATGTGGGAATTTGGGGCAAAAATGGGGGATTTGGGGACAAAATGTTGGAATTCGGGGGAAAAATGAGGGATTTTGGGGTGAAATTGCAGGATTTTGGGGTCAAAATGTGGGATTTTGGTGCAAAATGCAGGAATTTGGGGCAAAAATGGGGGATTTTGGGGGAAGTCGCGGGATTTTGGGGGCAAAAGGTGGGATATTGGTGTGAAATGTGGGATTTTGGGGGCAAAATGTGGGATTTTGGTGTAAAATGTGGGAATTCAGGGCAATAATGTGGGATTTGGGGGGCAAAATGGGGGAATTTGGTGTGAAATGTGGGATTTTGGGGCAAAAATGTGGGAATTCGGGGGGCAAAATGAGGGAATTTGGGGGGAAATCGCGGGATTTTGGTGTAAAATGTGGGAATTCGGGGGGCAAAATGTGGGAATTTGAGGGGAAATCGCGGGATTTTGGGGCAAAAATGGGGGATTTGGGGGGGCGAAATGTGGGAATTTGTGTCAAAAATTTTGGATATGGGGGCAAAATGGGGGAATTTGGGGCAAAAATGCGAGAATTTGTTGCGAAATGGGGTAATTTGGGGCAAAAATGGGGGAATTTGGGGGAAATCGTGGGATTTTGGTGGCGAAATGTGGGAATTTGGGGCAAAAATGCGGGATTTGGGGGGTGAAACGGGGGAATTTGGGGGGAAATCACAGGATTTTGGGGCCAAAATGTGTGATTTTGGTGCGAAATGCGTGAATTTGGGTCAAAAATTGGGATTTTGGGGGCGAAATGGGGGATTTTGGTGTACAATGCAGGAATTTGGGGCAAAAATGTGGGTTTTTGAGGGCAAAATGGGGGATTTTGGGGCAAAAATGTGGGATTTTGGGGGCAAAATATGAGATTTTGGTGTAAAATGTGGGAATTCAGGTCAAAAATGTGGGATTTGCAGGGCAAAATGTGGGAATTTGGGGGGAAATCGCGGGATTTTGGGGTTAGGGTTAGGGTTACGGTTAGGGTTAGGTTAGGGTTAGGGTTTTGGGGGGAAAATCGGGGAATTTGGGGGGAAATCACGGGATTTTGGGGGCAAAATGTTGGATCTTGGTGCGAAATGCGGGGATTTGGGTCAAAAATGCGGGATTTGGGTGCAAAATGTGGGAATTTGGGTCAAAAATGTGTGATTTTGGGGGCAAAATGTAGGATTTTGGTGTAAAATGTTGGAATTTGGGGCAAAAATGCGGGATTTGGGGCAAAAATGTGGGATTTTGGGGGGAAAATGGGATTTTGGTGTAAAATGTGAGAATTTGGGGCAAAAATGCAGGATTTGTGGGCAAAATGGGGGATTTTGGGGGGGAAATCGTGGGATTTTGGAAGGCTAAATGTGGGATATTGGTGTGAAATGTGGGAATTTGGGGTAAAAATGTGAGGTTTTAGGGTAAAAATGGGGGATTTTGGGGGAAATTGCAGGATTTTGGGGGCAAAATGTTGGAATTTGGTGTGAAATGTGGGAATTTGGGGCAAAAATGTGGGATTTGGGGGGCAAAATGGGGGAATTTGGGGGAAATCACGGGATTTTGGTGTAAAATATGGGAATTCGGGGGGCAAAATGGGGGAATTTGGGGGGAAATCGTGGGATTTTGGGTCAAAATGGGTTAGGGTTATGGTTAGGGTTAGGGGTTAGGGTTAGAGGTAGGGTTAGGGTTGGAGTTTTTGGGGAAAAATGGGGGAATTTGGGGGGAAATGGCGGGATTTTGGGGGCAAAATGGGGGGGTTTGGTGCGAAATGCGGGGATTTGGTTCAAAAATGTGGGATTTTGGGGGCGAAATGTGGGAATTTGTGTCAAAAATGGGGGATTTTGGGGGAAGTCGCGGGATTTTGGGGGCAAAAGGTGGGATATTGGTGTGAAATGTGGGAATTTGGGGGAAAAATGTGGGATTTTGGGGGCAAAATGTGGGATTTTGGTGTAAAATGTGGGAATTCAGGGCAATAATGTGGGATTTGGGGGGCAAAATGGGGGAATTTGGTGTGAAATGTGGGAATTCGGGGCAAAAATGTGGGAATTCGGGGGGCAAAATGAGGGAATTTGGGGGGAAATCGCGGGATTTTGGTGTAAAATGTGGGAATTCGGGGGGCAAAATGTGGGAATTTGAGGGGAAATCGCGGGATTTTGGGGCAAAAATGGGGGATTTGGGGGGGCGAAATGTGGGAATTTGTGTCAAAAATTTTGGATATGGGGGCAAAATGGGGGAATTTGGGGCAAAAATGCGGGAATTTGTTGCGAAATGGGGTAATTTGGGGCAAAAATGGGGGAATTTGGGGGAAATCGTGGGATTTTGGGGGCAAAATGTGGGAATTTGGGGCAAAAATGTGGGATTTGGGGAAACCGTGGGATTTTGGTGGCGAAATGTGGGAATTTGGGGCAAAAATGCGGGATTTGGGGGGTGAAACGGGGGAATTTGGGGGGAAATCACAGGATTTTGGGGCCAAAATGTGTGATTTTGGTGCAAAATGCGGGAATTTGGGTCAAAAATTGGGATTTTGGGGGCGAAATGGGGGATTTTGGTGTACAATGCAGGAATTTGGGGCAAAAATGTGGGTTTTTGAGGGCAAAATGGGGGATTTTGGGGCAAAAATGTGGGATTTTGGGGGCAAAATATGAGATTTTGGTGTAAAATGTGGGAATTCAGGTCAAAAATGTGGGATTTGCAGGGCAAAATGTGGGAATTTGGGGGGAAATCGCGGGATTTTGGGGTTAGGGTTAGGGTTACGGTTAGGGTTAGGTTAGGGTTAGGGGTACGGTTAGGGTTAGGGTTTTGGGGGGAAAATGGGGGAATTTGGGGGGAAATCGCGGGATTTTGGGGGCAAAATGTTGGATCTTGGTGCGAAATGCGGGGATTTGGGTCAAAAATGCGGGATTTGGGTGCAAAATGGGGGAATTTGGGTCAAAAATGTGGGATTTGGGGGCAAAATGTGGGATTTTGGTGTAAAATGTTGGAATTTGGGGCAAAAATGCGGGATTTGGGGCAAAAATGTGGGATTTTGGGGGGAAAATGGGATTTTGATGTAAAATGTGGGAATTTGGGGCAAAAATGCAGGATTTGTGGGCAAAATGGGGGATTTGGGGGGGGAAATCGTGGGATTTTGGAAGGCTAAATGTGGGATATTGGTGTGAAATGTGGGAATTTGGGGTAAAAATATGGGGTTTTAGGGTAAAAATGGGGGATTTTGGGGAAAATTGCGGGATTTTGGGGGCAAAATGTTGGAATTTGGTGTGAAATGTGGGATTTTGGGGGCAAAAATGTGGGATTTGGGGGGCAAAATGGGGGAGTTTGGGGGGAAATCACGGGATTTTGGTGTAAAATGTGGGAATTCGGGGGGAAAATGGGGGAATTTGGGGGGAAATCGCGGGATTTTGGGTCAAAATGGGTTAGGGTTATGGTTAGGGTTAGGTGTTAGGGTTAGGGTTACAGTTAGGGTTAGGGTTAGAGTTTTTGGGGAAAAATGGGGGAATTTGGGGGGAAATGGGATTTTGGGGGCGAAATGGGGGAATTTGGTGTAAAATGTAGGAATTCAGGGCAAAAATGGGGGATTTGGGGGCAAAATGGGGGAATTTGGGGCAAAAATGTGGGATTTTGGGGGGAAATTGCTGGATTTTGGGGGCAAAATGGGTTAGGGTTAGGGGTTACGGTTAAGGTTAGGGTTACGGTTAGGGTTAGGCTTAGGTTAGGGTTTGGGTTTTGGGGGGAAAATGGGGGAATTTGGGAGGAAATGGGGGGATTTTGGGGGCAAATATGGGATTTTAGTGCAAAATGCAGGAATTTGGGGCAAAAATGGGGGATTTTGGGGGCCAAATGGGGGATTTTGGTGGCGAAATGTGGGAATTTGGGGCAAAAATATGGGATTTTGGTGTGAAATGTGGGAATTTGGGGCAAAAATATGGGATTTTGGTGTAAAATGCAGGAATTTGGGGCAAAAATCGGCGATTTTGGAAGGCAAAATGGGGGATTTGGGGCCAAAAATGTGGGATTTTGGGGGCAAAATGTGAGATTTTGGGGCAAAAATGGGGGAATTCAGGTCAAAAATGTGGGATTTGCAGGGCAAAATGTGGGAATTTGGGGGGAAATTGCGGGATTTTGGGGTTAGGGTTAGGGTTACGGTTAGGGTTAGGGTTAGGGTTTTGGGGGGAAAATGGGGGAATTTGGGGGGAAATCGCGGGATTTTGGGGGCAAAATGTTGGATCTTGGTGCGAAATGCGGGGATTTGGGTCAAAAATGCGGGATTTGGGTGCAAAATGGGGGAATTTGGGTCAAAAATGTGTGATTTTGGGGGCAAAATGTAGGATTTTGGTGTAAAATGTTGGAATTTGGGGCAAAAATGCGGGATTTGGGGCAAAAATGTGGGATTTTGGGGGGAAAATGGGATTTTGGTGTAAAATGTGAGAATTTGGGGCAAAAATGCAGGATTTGTGGGCAAAATGGGGGATTTTGGGGGGGAAATCGTGGGATTTTGGAAGGCTAAATGTGGGATATTGGTGTGAAATGTGGGAATTTGGGGTAAAAATGTGAGGTTTTAGGGTAAAAATGGGGGATTTTGGGGGAAATTGCAGGATTTTGGGGGCAAAATGTTGGAATTTGGTGTGAAATGTGGGAATTTGGGGCAAAAATGTGGGATTTGGGGGGCAAAATGGGGGAATTTGGGGGAAATCACGGGATTTTGGTGTAAAATATGGGAATTCGGGGGGCAAAATGGGGGAATTTGGGGGGAAATCGTGGGATTTTGGGTCAAAATGGGTTAGGGTTATGGTTAGGGTTAGGGGTTAGGGTTAGAGGTAGGGTTAGGGTTGGAGTTTTTGGGGAAAAATGGGGGAATTTGGGGGGAAATGGCGGGATTTTGGGGGCAAAATGGGGGGGTTTGGTGCGAAATGCGGGGATTTGGTTCAAAAATGTGGGATTTTGGGGGCGAAATGTGGGAATTTGTGTCAAAAATGGGGGATTTTGGGGGAAGTCGCGGGATTTTGGGGGCAAAAGGTGGGATATTGGTGTGAAATGTGGGAATTTGGGGGAAAAATGTGGGATTTTGGGGGCAAAATGTGGGATTTTGGTGTAAAATGTGGGAATTCAGGGCAATAATGTGGGATTTGGGGGGCAAAATGGGGGAATTTGGTGTGAAATGTGGGAATTCGGGGCAAAAATGTGGGAATTCGGGGGGCAAAATGAGGGAATTTGGGGGGAAATCGCGGGATTTTGGTGTAAAATGTGGGAATTCGGGGGGCAAAATGTGGGAATTTGAGGGGAAATCGCGGGATTTTGGGGCAAAAATGGGGGATTTGGGGGGGCGAAATGTGGGAATTTGTGTCAAAAATTTTGGATATGGGGGCAAAATGGGGGAATTTGGGGCAAAAATGCGAGAATTTGTTGCGAAATGGGGTAATTTGGGGCAAAAATGGGGGAATTTGGGGGAAATCGTGGGATTTTGGTGGCGAAATGTGGGAATTTGGGGCAAAAATGCGGGATTTGGGGGGTGAAACGGGGGAATTTGGGGGGAAATCACAGGATTTTGGGGCCAAAATGTGTGATTTTGGTGCGAAATGCGTGAATTTGGGTCAAAAATTGGGATTTTGGGGGCGAAATGGGGGATTTTGGTGTACAATGCAGGAATTTGGGGCAAAAATGTGGGTTTTTGAGGGCAAAATGGGGGATTTTGGGGCAAAAATGTGGGATTTTGGGGGCAAAATATGAGATTTTGGTGTAAAATGTGGGAATTCAGGTCAAAAATGTGGGATTTGCAGGGCAAAATGTGGGAATTTGGGGGGAAATCGCGGGATTTTGGGGTTAGGGTTAGGGTTACGGTTAGGGTTAGGTTAGGGTTAGGGTTTTGGGGGGAAAATCGGGGAATTTGGGGGGAAATCACGGGATTTTGGGGGCAAAATGTTGGATCTTGGTGCGAAATGCGGGGATTTGGGTCAAAAATGCGGGATTTGGGTGCAAAATGTGGGAATTTGGGTCAAAAATGTGTGATTTTGGGGGCAAAATGTAGGATTTTGGTGTAAAATGTTGGAATTTGGGGCAAAAATGCGGGATTTGGGGCAAAAATGTGGGATTTTGGGGGGAAAATGGGATTTTGGTGTAAAATGTGAGAATTTGGGGCAAAAATGCAGGATTTGTGGGCAAAATGGGGGATTTTGGGGGGGAAATCGTGGGATTTTGGAAGGCTAAATGTGGGATATTGGTGTGAAATGTGGGAATTTGGGGTAAAAATGTGAGGTTTTAGGGTAAAAATGGGGGATTTTGGGGGAAATTGCAGGATTTTGGGGGCAAAATGTTGGAATTTGGTGTGAAATGTGGGAATTTGGGGCAAAAATGTGGGATTTGGGGGGCAAAATGGGGGAATTTGGGGGAAATCACGGGATTTTGGTGTAAAATATGGGAATTCGGGGGGCAAAATGGGGGAATTTGGGGGGAAATCGTGGGATTTTGGGTCAAAATGGGTTAGGGTTATGGTTAGGGTTAGGGGTTAGGGTTAGAGGTAGGGTTAGGGTTGGAGTTTTTGGGGAAAAATGGGGGAATTTGGGGGGAAATGGCGGGATTTTGGGGGCAAAATGGGGGGGTTTGGTGCGAAATGCGGGGATTTGGTTCAAAAATGTGGGATTTTGGGGGCGAAATGTGGGAATTTGTGTCAAAAATGGGGGATTTTGGGGGAAGTCGCGGGATTTTGGGGGCAAAAGGTGGGATATTGGTGTGAAATGTGGGAATTTGGGGGAAAAATGTGGGATTTTGGGGGCAAAATGTGGGATTTTGGTGTAAAATGTGGGAATTCAGGGCAATAATGTGGGATTTGGGGGGCAAAATGGGGGAATTTGGTGTGAAATGTGGGAATTCGGGGCAAAAATGTGGGAATTCGGGGGGCAAAATGAGGGAATTTGGGGGGAAATCGCGGGATTTTGGTGTAAAATGTGGGAATTCGGGGGGCAAAATGTGGGAATTTGAGGGGAAATCGCGGGATTTTGGGGCAAAAATGGGGGATTTGGGGGGGCGAAATGTGGGAATTTGTGTCAAAAATTTTGGATATGGGGGCAAAATGGGGGAATTTGGGGCAAAAATGCGGGAATTTGTTGCGAAATGGGGTAATTTGGGGCAAAAATGGGGGAATTTGGGGGAAATCGTGGGATTTTGGGGGCAAAATGTGGGAATTTGGGGCAAAAATGTGGGATTTGGGGAAACCGTGGGATTTTGGTGGCGAAATGTGGGAATTTGGGGCAAAAATGCGGGATTTGGGGGGTGAAACGGGGGAATTTGGGGGGAAATCACAGGATTTTGGGGCCAAAATGTGTGATTTTGGTGCAAAATGCGGGAATTTGGGTCAAAAATTGGGATTTTGGGGGCGAAATGGGGGATTTTGGTGTACAATGCAGGAATTTGGGGCAAAAATGTGGGTTTTTGAGGGCAAAATGGGGGATTTTGGGGCAAAAATGTGGGATTTTGGGGGCAAAATATGAGATTTTGGTGTAAAATGTGGGAATTCAGGTCAAAAATGTGGGATTTGCAGGGCAAAATGTGGGAATTTGGGGGGAAATCGCGGGATTTTGGGGTTAGGGTTAGGGTTACGGTTAGGGTTAGGTTAGGGTTAGGGGTACGGTTAGGGTTAGGGTTTTGGGGGGAAAATGGGGGAATTTGGGGGGAAATCGCGGGATTTTGGGGGCAAAATGTTGGATCTTGGTGCGAAATGCGGGGATTTGGGTCAAAAATGCGGGATTTGGGTGCAAAATGGGGGAATTTGGGTCAAAAATGTGGGATTTGGGGGCAAAATGTGGGATTTTGGTGTAAAATGTTGGAATTTGGGGCAAAAATGCGGGATTTGGGGCAAAAATGTGGGATTTTGGGGGGAAAATGGGATTTTGATGTAAAATGTGGGAATTTGGGGCAAAAATGCAGGATTTGTGGGCAAAATGGGGGATTTGGGGGGGGAAATCGTGGGATTTTGGAAGGCTAAATGTGGGATATTGGTGTGAAATGTGGGAATTTGGGGTAAAAATATGGGGTTTTAGGGTAAAAATGGGGGATTTTGGGGAAAATTGCGGGATTTTGGGGGCAAAATGTTGGAATTTGGTGTGAAATGTGGGATTTTGGGGGCAAAAATGTGGGATTTGGGGGGCAAAATGGGGGAGTTTGGGGGGAAATCACGGGATTTTGGTGTAAAATGTGGGAATTCGGGGGGAAAATGGGGGAATTTGGGGGGAAATCGCGGGATTTTGGGTCAAAATGGGTTAGGGTTATGGTTAGGGTTAGGTGTTAGGGTTAGGGTTACAGTTAGGGTTAGGGTTAGAGTTTTTGGGGAAAAATGGGGGAATTTGGGGGGAAATGGGATTTTGGGGGCGAAATGGGGGAATTTGGTGTAAAATGTAGGAATTCAGGGCAAAAATGGGGGATTTGGGGGCAAAATGGGGGAATTTGGGGCAAAAATGTGGGATTTTGGGGGGAAATTGCTGGATTTTGGGGGCAAAATGGGTTAGGGTTAGGGGTTACGGTTAAGGTTAGGGTTACGGTTAGGGTTAGGCTTAGGTTAGGGTTTGGGTTTTGGGGGGAAAATGGGGGAATTTGGGAGGAAATGGGGGGATTTTGGGGGCAAATATGGGATTTTAGTGCAAAATGCAGGAATTTGGGGCAAAAATGGGGGATTTTGGGGGCCAAATGGGGGATTTTGGTGGCGAAATGTGGGAATTTGGGGCAAAAATATGGGATTTTGGTGTGAAATGTGGGAATTTGGGGCAAAAATATGGGATTTTGGTGTAAAATGCAGGAATTTGGGGCAAAAATCGGCGATTTTGGAAGGCAAAATGGGGGATTTGGGGCCAAAAATGTGGGATTTTGGGGGCAAAATGTGAGATTTTGGGGCAAAAATGGGGGAATTCAGGTCAAAAATGTGGGATTTGCAGGGCAAAATGTGGGAATTTGGGGGGAAATTGCGGGATTTTGGGGTTAGGGTTAGGGTTACGGTTAGGGTTAGGGTTAGGGTTTTGGGGGGAAAATGGGGGAATTTGGGGGGAAATCGCGGGATTTTGGGGGCAAAATGTTGGATCTTGGTGCGAAATGCGGGGATTTGGGTCAAAAATGCGGGATTTGGGTGCAAAATGGGGGAATTTGGGTCAAAAATGTGTGATTTTGGGGGCAAAATGTAGGATTTTGGTGTAAAATGTTGGAATTTGGGGCAAAAATGCGGGATTTGGGGCAAAAATGTGGGATTTTGGGGGGAAAATGGGATTTTGGTGTAAAATGTGAGAATTTGGGGCAAAAATGCAGGATTTGTGGGCAAAATGGGGGATTTTGGGGGGGAAATCGTGGGATTTTGGAAGGCTAAATGTGGGATATTGGTGTGAAATGTGGGAATTTGGGGTAAAAATGTGAGGTTTTAGGGTAAAAATGGGGGATTTTGGGGGAAATTGCAGGATTTTGGGGGCAAAATGTTGGAATTTGGTGTGAAATGTGGGAATTTGGGGCAAAAATGTGGGATTTGGGGGGCAAAATGGGGGAATTTGGGGGAAATCACGGGATTTTGGTGTAAAATATGGGAATTCGGGGGGCAAAATGGGGGAATTTGGGGGGAAATCGTGGGATTTTGGGTCAAAATGGGTTAGGGTTATGGTTAGGGTTAGGGGTTAGGGTTAGAGGTAGGGTTAGGGTTGGAGTTTTTGGGGAAAAATGGGGGAATTTGGGGGGAAATGGCGGGATTGTGGGGGCAAATATGGGATTTTGGTGCACAATGCAGGAATTTTGGGCAAAAATGTGGGATTTTGGGGGAAGTCACGGGATTTTGGGGCAAAATGGGGGATTTTGGTGCAAAATGCGGGGATTCGGGTCAAAAATGTGGGATTTGGGGGGCGAAATGGGGGATTTTGGTGTAAAATGTTGGAATTTGGGGCAAAAATGTGGGATTTTGGTGTAAAATGCAGGAATTTGGGTCAAAAATGTGGGATTTTGAGGGCAAAATGGGGGATTTGGGGGCAAAAATGTGGGATTTTGGGGGCAAAATGTGAGATTTTGGTGTAAAATGTGGGAATTCAGGTCAAAAATGTGGGATTTGCAGGGCAAAATGTGGGAATTTGGGGGGAAATCGTGGGATTTTGGGGTTAGGATTAGGGTTAGGGTTAGGTTAGGGTTAGGGTTAGGTTAGGGTTTTGGGGGGAAAAAATGGGGGAATTTGGGGGGAAATCGTGGGATTTTGGGGGCAAAATGTTGGATCTTGGTGCGAAATGCGGGGATTTGGGTCAAAAATGCGGGATTTGGGTGCAAAATGGGGGAATTTGGGGGGAAATCGTGGGATTTTGGGTCAAAATGGGTTAGGGTTATGGTTAGGGTTAGGGGTTAGGGTTACAGTTAGGGTTAGGGTTAGAGTTTTTGGGGAAAAATGGGGGAATTTGGGGGGAAATGGTGGGATTTTGGGGGCGAAATGGGGGAATTTGGTGTAAAATGCAGGAATTCAGGGCAAAAATGGGGGATTTGGGGGCAAAATGTGGGAATTGGGGGCAAAAATGTTGGATTTTGGGGGAAGTCGCGGGAGTTTGGGGGCAAAATGGGGGATTTTGCTGCGAAATGCGGGGATTTGGGTCAAAAATGCGGGATTTGGGGGGCGAAATGTGGGAATTTGGGGCAAAAATGTGGGATTTTGGGGGCGAAATGTGGGAATTTGGGGCAAAAATGGGGGATTTGGGGACAAAATGTTGGAATTCGGGGGAAAAATGAGGGATTTTGGGGTGAAATTGCAGGATTTTGGGGTCAAAATGTGGGATTTTGGTGCAAAATGCAGGAATTTGGGGCAAAAATGGGGGATTTTGGGGGAAGTCGCGGGATTTTGGGGGCAAAAGGTGGGATATTGGTGTGAAATGTGGGAATTTGGGGGAAAAATGTGGGATTTTGGGGGCAAAATGTGGGATTTTGGTGTAAAATGTGGGAATTCAGGGCAATAATGTGGGATTTGGGGGGCAAAATGGGGGAATTTGGTGTGAAATGTGGGATTTTGGGGCAAAAATATGGGATTTTGGTGTGAAATGTGGGAATTTGGGGCCAAAAATATGGGATTTTGGTGTAAAATGCAGGAATTTGGGGCAAAAATCGGCGATTTTGGAAGGCAAAATGGGGGATTTGGGGGCAAAAATGTGGGATTTTGGGGGCAAAATGTGAGATTTTGGTGTAAAATGTGGGAATTCAGGTCAAAAATGTGGGATTTGCAGGGCAAAATGTGGGAATTTGGGGGGAAATCGCGGGATTTTGGGGGCAAAATGTGGGATTTTGGTGGCGAAATGTGGGAATTTGGGGCAAAAATGCGGGATTTGGGGCGTGAAACGGGGGAATTTGGGGCAAAAATGCGGGATTTGGGGGGTGAAACGGGGGAATTTGGGGGGAAATCACAGGATTTTGGGGCCAAAATGTGTGATTTTGGTGCGAAATGCGGGAATTTGGGTCAAAAATTGGTATTTTGGGGGCAAAATGGGGGATTTGGGGTCAAAAATGTGGGATTTTGAGGTCAAAATGTGAGATTTTGGTGTAAAA
This sequence comes from Chlamydotis macqueenii, assembly GCF_036417535.1. Classification (NCBI taxonomy): domain Eukaryota; kingdom Metazoa; phylum Chordata; class Aves; order Otidiformes; family Otididae; genus Chlamydotis; species Chlamydotis macqueenii. Next base: position 213,814 of record NW_028239178.1, read on the forward strand.
TGTGGGAATTCAGGTCAAAAATGTGGGATTTGCGTTGCAAAATGTGGGAATTTGGGGGGAATCGCGGGACTTTGGGGTTGGGGTTAAAGTTAGGGTTTTGGGGGGAAAATGGGGGAATTTGGGGGGAAATCGCGGGATTTTGGGGGCAAAATGTTGGATCTTGGTGCGAAATGCAGGGATTTGGGTCAAAAATGCGGGATTTGGGTGCAAAATGTGGGAATTTGGGTCAAAAATGTGGGTTTTTTGGGGCAAAATGTGGGATTTTGGTGTAAAATGTGGGAATTTGTGTCAAAAATGCGGGATTTGGGGCAAAAATGTGGGATTTTGGGGGCAAAATGTGGGAATTCGGGGGGAATCGCGGGATTTTGGTGTAAAATGTGGGAATTCGGGGGGCAAAATGGGGGAATTTGGGGGGAAATCGTGGTATTTTGGGGGCAAAATGGGGGGTTTTGGTGCGAAATGCGGGGATTTGGGTCAAAAATGCGGGATTTGGGTCAAAAATGTGGGATTTTGGGGGCGAAATGGGGGATTTTGTTGTAAAATGTTGGAATTTGGGGCAAAAATGTGGGATTTTGGTGTAAAATGCAGGAATTTGAGTCAAAAATGTGGGATTTTGAGGGCAAAATGGGGGATTTGGGGGCAAAAATGTGGGATTTTGGGGGCAAAATGTGAGATTTTGGTGTAAAATGTGGGAATTCAGGTCAAAAATGTGGGATTTGCAGGGCAAAATGTGGGAATTTGGGGGGAAATCGCGGGATTTTGGGGTTAGGATTAGGGTTAGGGTTAGGTTAGGGTTAGGGTTAGGTTAGGTTAGGGTTAGGGTTAGGGTTAGAGTTAGGGTTTTGGGGGGAAAAAATGGGGGAATTTGGGGGGAAATCGCGGGATTTTGGGGGCAAAATGTTGGATCTTGGTGAGAAATGCGGGGATTTGGGTCAAAAATGCGGGATTTGGGTGCAAAATGGGGGAATTTGGGTCAAAAATGTGGGATTTTGGGGGCAAAATGGGGGAATTTGGGGGGAAATGGTGGGATTTTGGGGGCGAAATGGGGGAATTTGGTGTAAAATGCAGGAATTCAGGGCAAAAATGGGGGATTTGGGGGCAAAATGTGGGAATTGGGGGCAAAAATGTGGTATTTTGGGGGAAGTCGCGGGATTTTGGGGCAAAATGGGGGATTTTGCTGCGAAATGCGGGGATTTGGGTCAAAAATGCGGGATTTGGGGGGCGAAATGTGGGAATTTGGGGCAAAAATGTGGGATTTTGGGGGCGAAATGTGGGAATTTGGGGCAAAAATGGGGGATTTGGGGACAAAATGTTGGAATTCGGGGGAAAAATGAGGGATTTTGGGGTGAAATTGCAGGATTTTGGGGTCAAAATGTGGGATTTTGGTGCAAAATGCAGGAATTTGGGGCAAAAATGGGGGATTTTGGGGGAAGTCGCGGGATTTTGGGGGCAAAAGGTGGGATATTGGTGTGAAATGTGGGAATTTGGGGGAAAAATGTGGGATTTTGGGGGCAAAATGTGGGATTTTGGTGTAAAATGTGGGAATTCAGGGCAATAATGTGGGATTTGGGGGGCAAAATGGGGGAATTTGGTGTGAAATGTGGGATTTTGGGGCAAAAATGTGGGAATTCGGGGGGCAAAATGGGGGAATTTGGGGGGAAATCGCGGGATTTTGGTGTAAAATGTGGGAATTCGGGGTGCAAAATGGGGGAATTTGAGGGGAAATCGTGGGATTTTGGGGCAAAAATGGGGGATTTGGGGGGGCGAAATGTGGGAATTTGTGTCAAAAATTTTGGATATGGGGGCAAAATGTGGGAATTTAGGGCAAAAATGCGGGAATTTGTTGTGAAATGGGGTAATTTGGGGCAAAAATGGGGGAATTTGGGGGAAATCGTGGGATTTTGGGGGCAAAATGCAGGAATTTGGGGCAAAAATGTGGGATTTGGGGGGCAAAATGTGGGATTTTGGTGTAAAATGTGGGAATTCAGGGCAATAATATGGGATTTGGGGGGCAAAATGGGGGAATTTGGGGGGAAATGTGGGAATTTGGGGCAAAAATGCGGGATTTGGGGGGCAAAATGGGGGAATTTGGGGGGAAATCGCGGTATTTTAGTGTAAAATGTGGGAATTCGGGGGGAAAATGGGGGAATTTGGGGGGAAATCGCGGGATTTTGGTGTAAAATGTGGGAATTCGGGGGCAAAATGGGGGAATTTGGGGGGAAATCGCGGGATTTTGGGGCAAAAATGGGGGATTTGGGGGGCGAAATGTGGGAATTTGTGTCAAAAATTTTGGATATGGGGGCAAAATGGGGGAATTTGGGGCAAAAATGCGGGAATTTGTTGCGAAATGGGGTAATTTGGGGCAAAAATGGGGGAATTTGGGGGAAATCGCGGGATTTTTGGGGGCAAAATGTGGGAATTTGGGGCAAAAATGTGGGATTTGGGGGGCAAAATGTGGGATTTTGGTGGCGAAATGTGGGAATTTGGGTCAAAAATGCGGGATTTGGAGGCAAAATGGAGGAATGTGGGGAAAAAATGTGGGATTTTGGGGGCAAAATGGGGGATTTTGGTGTAAAATGCGGGGATTTGTGTCAAAAACGCGGGATTTGGTGGCAAAATGGGGGAATGTCCTGGTTCTGGCCAGGATAGAGTTAATATTTACCTGAGCTGGGTGGAGAACTGAAGCTGGTAGCCCCTATGGCTGGGATAGTTAACTAATTAGCTAACAGCTGGGGTTAATTTACCCAAATTAGCCAAAGGGCTATTCCATCCCATCTGACATCATGCTCAGTATATAAGTGAGGAGGGTGCTGAAGGGAGGCCCTCCTAGTTGGAAGAGACTGGATGTGGAGATCTGTTGTGAGCTATTATACTGTATTTGTGTTCCATCACTGTCTTGTTTTCTTCTGTCATTACTGTTAAATTTACTTTTTGTTCAATCTCAACCCGCGTGTTTGGTTTTTTTTTTTCCTGGTTTTCTTTTGTTTGTCAAATCTCCTCCTGTTCTCTCGGAGAGTGGGGGGGGAGTGAGAGAGAGACTGCGTAGTCTGGTCCCCGTTGGGGCTGAACTACGACAGGGAATTTGGGGAAAAAATATGGGATTTTGGGGGCAAAATGTGGGATTTTGGTGTAAAATGTGGGAATTTGGGGCAAAAATGCAGGATTTGGGGCAAAAATGTGGGATTTGGGGGGCAAAATGGGGGAATTTGGGGGGAATCGCGGGATTTTGGTGTAAAATGTGGGAATTCGGGGGGCAAAATGGGGGAATTTGGGGGGAAATCGCGGTATTTTGGGGGCAAAATGGGGGGGTTTGGTGCGAAATGCGGGGATTTGGTTCAAAAATGTGGGATTTTGGGGGCGAAATGTGGGAATTTGTGTCAAAAATGGGGGATTTTGGGGGAAGTCGCGGGATTTTGGGGGCAAAAGGTGGGATATTGGTGTGAAATGTGGGAATTTGGGGGCAAAATGTGGGATTTTGGGGGCAAAATGTGGGATTTTGGTGTAAAATGTGGGAATTCAGGGCAATAATGTGGGATTTGGGGGGAAAAAATGGGGGAATTTGGGGGGAAATGTGGGATTTTGGGGCAAAAATGTGGGCTTTGGGGGGCAAAATGGGGGAATTTGGGGGGAAATCACGGGATTTTGGTGTAAAATGTGGGAATTCGGGGGGAAAATGGGGGAATTTGGGGGGAAATCGCGGGATTTTGGGTCAAAATGGGTTAGGGTTATGGTTAGGGTTAGGTGTTAGGGTTAGGGTTACAGTTAGGGTTAGGGTTAGAGTTTTTGGGGAAAAATGGGGGAATTTGGGGGGAAATGGGATTTTGGGGGCGAAATGGGGGAATTTGGTGTAAAATGTAGGAATTCAGTGCAAAAATGGGGGATTTGGGGGCAAAATGGGGGAATTTGGGGCAAAAATGTGGGATTTTGGGGGGAAATTGCTGGATTTTGGGGGCAAAATGGGTTAGGGTTAGGGGTTACGGTTAAGGTTAGGGTTACGGTTAGGGTTAGGCTTAGGTTAGGGTTTGGGTTTTGGGGGGAAAATGGGGGAATTTGGGAGGAAATGGGGGGATTTTGGGGGCAAATATGGGATTTTAGTGCAAAATGCAGGAATTTGGGGCAAAAATGGGGGATTTTGGGGGCCAAATGGGGGATTTTGGTGGCGAAATGTGGGAATTTGGGGCAAAAATATGGGATTTTGGTGTGAAATGTGGGAATTTGGGGCAAAAATATGGGATTTTGGTGTAAAATGCAGGAATTTGGGGCAAAAATCGGCGATTTTGGAAGGCAAAATGGGGGATTTGGGGCCAAAAATGTGGGATTTTGGGGGCAAAATGTGAGATTTTGGGGCAAAAATGTGGGAATTCAGGTCAAAAATGTGGGATTTGCGGGGCAAAATGTGGGAATTTGGGGGGAAATTGCGGGATTTTGGGGTTAGGGTTAGGGTTACGGTTAGGGTTAGGGTTAGGGTTTTGGGGGGAAAATGGGGGAATTTGGGGGGAAATCGCGGGATTTTGGGGGCAAAATGTTGGATCTTGGTGAGAAATGCGGGGATTTGGGTCAAAAATGCGGGATTTGGGTGCAAAATGGGGGAATTTGGGTCAAAAATGTGGGATTTTGGGGGCAAAATGTAGGATTTTGGTGTAAAATGTTGGAATTTGGGGCAAAAATGCGGGATTTGGGGCAAAAATGTGGGATTTTGGGGGGAAAATGGGATTTTGGTGTAAAATGTGAGAATTTGGGGCAAAAATGCAGGATTTGTGGGCAAAATGGGGGATTTTGGGGGGGAAATCGTGGGATTTTGGAAGGCTAAATGTGGGATATTGGTGTGAAATGTGGGAATTTGGGGTAAAAATGTGAGGTTTTAGGGTAAAAATGGGGGATTTTGGGGGAAATTGCAGGATTTTGGGGGCAAAATGTTGGAATTTGGTGTGAAATGTGGGAATTTGGGGCAAAAATGTGGGATTTGGGGGGCAAAATGGGGGAATTTGGGGGAAATCACGGGATTTTGGTGTAAAATATGGGAATTCGGGGGGCAAAATGGGGGAATTTGGGGGGAAATCGTGGGATTTTGGGTCAAAATGGGTTAGGGTTATGGTTAGGGTTAGGGGTTAGGGTTAGAGGTAGGGTTAGGGTTGGAGTTTTTGGGGAAAAATGGGGGAATTTGGGGGGAAATGGCGGGATTTTGGGGGCAAATATGGGATTTTGGTGCACAATGCAGGAATTTTGGGCAAAAATGTGGGATTTTGGGGGAAGTCACGGGATTTTGGGGCAAAATGGGGGATTTTGGTGCAAAATGCGGGGATTCGGGTCAAAAATGTGGGATTTGGGGGGCGAAATGGGGGATTTTGGTGTAAAATGTTGGAATTTGGGGCAAAAATGTGGGATTTTGGTGTAAAATGCAGGAATTTGGGTCAAAAATGTGGGATTTTGAGGGCAAAATGGGGGATTTGGGGGCAAAAATGTGGGATTTTGGGGGCAAAATGTGAGATTTTGGTGTAAAATGTGGGAATTCAGGTCAAAAATGTGGGATTTGCAGGGCAAAATGTGGGAATTTGGGGGGAAATCGTGGGATTTTGGGGTTAGGACTAGGGTTAGGTTAGGGTTAGGGTTAGGTTAGGGTTTTGGGGGGAAAAAATGGGGGAATTTGGGGGGAAATCGCGGGATTTTGGGGGCAAAATGTTGGATCTTGGTGCGAAATGCGGGGATTTGGGTCAAAAATGCGGGATTTGGGTGCAAAATGGGGGAATTTGGGGGGAAATTGTGGGATTTTGGGTCAAAATGGGTTAGGGTTATGGTTAGGGTTAGGGGTTAGGGTTACAGTTAGGGTTAGGGTTAGAGTTTTTGGGGAAAAATGGGGGAATTTGGGGGGAAATGGTGGGATTTTGGGGGCGAAATGGGGGAATTTGGTGTAAAATGCAGGAATTCAGGGCAAAAATGGGGGACTTGGGGGCAAAATGTGGGAATTGGGGGCAAAAATGTTGGATTTTGGGGGAAGTCGCGGGATTTTGGGGGCAAAATGGGGGATTTTGCTGCGAAATGCGGGGATTTGGGTCAAAAATGCGGGATTTGGGGGGCGAAATGTGGGAATTTGGGGCAAAAATGTGGGATTTTGGGGGCAAAATGTGGGAATTTGGGGCAAAAATGGGGGATTTGGGGACAAAATGTTGGAATTCGGGGGAAAAATGAGGGATTTTGGGGTGAAATTGCAGGATTTTGGGGTCAAAATGTGGGATTTTGGTGCAAAATGCAGGAATTTGGGGCAAAAATGGGGGATTTTGGGGGTAGTCGCGGGATTTTGGGGGCAAAAGGTGGGATATTGGTGTGAAATGTGGGAATTTGGGGGCAAAATGTGGGATTTTGGGGGCAAAATGTGGGATTTTGGTGTAAAATGTGGGAATTCAGGGCAATAATGTGGGATTTGGGGGGCAAAATGGGGGAATTTGGTGTGAAATGTGGGATTTTGGGGCAAAAATATGGGATTTTGGTGTGAAATGTGGGAATTTGGGGCCAAAAATATGGGATTTTGGTGTAAAATGCAGGAATTTGGGGCAAAAATCGGCGATTTTGGAAGGCAAAATGGGGGATTTGGGGGCAAAAATGTGGGATTTTGGGGGCAAAATGTGAGATTTTGGTGTAAAATGTGGGAATTCAGGTCAAAAATGTGGGATTTGCAGGGCAAAATGTGGGAATTTGGGGGGAAATCGCGGGATTTTGGGGTTAGGGTTACGGTTAGGGTTAGGGTTTTGGGGGGAAAATGGGGGAATTTGGGGGGAAATCGCGGGATTTTGGCGGCAAAATGTTGGATTTTGGTGTAAAATGTCGGAATTTGTGTCAAAAATGCGGGATTTAGGGGGCAAAAATGTGGGATTTTTGGGGGAAAATGGGATTTTGGTGTAAAATGTGGGAATTTGGGGCAAAAATGCAGGATTTGTGGGCAAAATGGGGGATTTTGGGGGGGAAATCGTGGGATTTTGGAAGGCTAAATGTGGGATATTGGTGTGAAATGTGGGAATTTGGGGTAAAAATGTGAGGTTTTAGGGTAAAAATGGGGGATTTTGGGGGAAATTGCAGGATTTTGGGGGCAAAATGTTGGAATTTGGTGTGAAATGTGGGAATTTGGGGCAAAAATGTGGGATTTGGGGGGCAAAATGGGGGAATTTGGGGGAAATCACGGGATTTTGGTGTAAAATATGGGAATTCGGGGGGCAAAATGGGGGAATTTGGGGGGAAATCGTGGGATTTTGGGTCAAAATGGGTTAGGGTTATGGTTAGGGTTAGGGGTTAGGGTTAGAGGTAGGGTTAGGGTTGGAGTTTTTGGGGAAAAATGGGGGAATTTGGGGGGAAATGGCGGGATTTTGGGGGCAAATATGGGATTTTGGTGCACAATGCAGGAATTTTGGGCAAAAATGTGGGATTTTGGGGGAAGTCACGGGATTTTGGGGCAAAATGGGGGATTTTGGTGCAAAATGCGGGGATTCGGGTCAAAAATGTGGGATTTGGGGGCAAAATGGGGGAATTTGTGGAAAAAATGTGGGATTTTGGGTGCAAAAATGTGGGATTTGGGGGGCAAAATGGGGGATTTTGGGGGGGTAATCGTGGGATTTTGGAAGGCTAAATGTGGGATATTGGTGTGAATTGTGGGAATTTGGGGTAAAAATATGGGGTTTTAGGGTAAAAATGGGGGATTTTGGGGGAAATTGTGGGATTTTGGGGGCAAAATGTTGGAATTTGGTGCGAAATGTGGGAATTTGGGGCAAAAATGGGGGATTTGGGGACAAAATGTTGGAATTCGGGGGAAAAATGAGGGATTTTGGGGTGAAATTGCAGGATTTTGGGGTCAAAATGTGGGATTTTGGTGCAAAATGCAGGAATTTGGGGCAAAAATGGGGGATTTTGGGGGAAGTCGCAGGATTTTGGGGGCAAAAGGTGGGATATTGGTGTGAAATGTGGGAATTTGGGGGAAAAATGTGGGATTTTGGGGGCAAACTGTGGGAATTTTGTTTAAAATGTGGGAATTCAGGGCAATAATGTGGGATTTGGGGGGCAAAATGGGGGAATTTGGTGTGAAATGTGGGAATTTGGGGCAAAAATGCGGGATTTGGGGGGCAAAATGGGGGAATTTGGGGGGAAATCGCGGGATTTTAGTGTAAAATGTGGGAATTCGGGGGAAAATGTGGGAATTTGGGGGGAAATCGCGGGATTTTGGTGTAAAATGTGGGAATTCGGGGGCAAAATGTGGGAATTTGGGGGGAAATCGCGGGATTTTGGGTCAAAATGGGTTAGGGTTAGGGTTAGGGGTTAGGGTTAGGGTTGGGGTTACGGTTAGGGTTAGGGTTAGAGTTTTTGGGGAAAAATGGGGGAATTTGGGGGGAAATGGTGGGATTTTGGGGGCGAAATGGGGGAATTTGGTGTAAAATGCAGGAATTCAGGGCAAAAATGGGGGATTTGGGGGCAAAATGTGGGAATTGGGGGCAAAAATGTGGTATTTTGGGGGAAGTCGCGGGATTTTGGGGCAAAATGGGGGATTTTGCTTCGAAATGCAGGGATTCGGGTCAAAAATGCGGGATTTGGGGGGCGAAATGTGGGAATTTGGGTCAAAAATGTGGGATTTGGGGACAAAATGTTGGAATTCGGGGGGAAAATGAGGGATTTTGGGGTGAAATTGCAGGATTTTGGGGTCAAAATGTGGGATTTTGGTGCAAAATGCAGGAATTTGGGGCAAAAATGGGGGATTTTGGGGGAAGTCGCGGGATTTTGGGGGCAAAAGGTGGGATATTGGTGTGAAATGTGGGAATTTGGGGGAAAAATGTGGGATTTTGGGGGCAAAATGTGGGATTTTGGTGTAAAATGTGGGAATTCAGGGCAATAATGTGGGATTTGGGGGGAAAAAATGGGGGAATTTGGTGTGAAATGTGGGATTTTGGGGCAAAAATGTGGGCTTTGGGGGGCAAAATGGGGGAATTTGGGGGGAAATCGCGGGATTTTGGTGTAAAATGTGGGAATTCGGGGGGCAAAATGTGGGAATTTGAGGGGAAATCGCGGGATTTTGGGGCAAAAATGGGGGATTTGGGGGGCGAAATGTGGGAATCTGTGTCAAAAATTTTGGATATGGGGGGCAAAATGGGGGAATTTGGGGCAAAAATGCGGGAATTTGTTGCGAAATGGGGTAATTTGGGGCAAAAATGGGGGAATTTGGGGGAAATCGTGGGATTTTGGGGGCAAAATGTGGGATTTTGGTGGCGAAATGTGGGAATTTGGGGCAAAAATGCGGGATTTGGGGCGTGAAACGGGGGAATTTGGGGCAAAAATGCGGGATTTGGGGGGTGAAACGGGGGAATTTGGGGGGAAATCACAGGATTTTGGGGCCAAAATGTGTGATTTTGGTGCGAAATGCGGGAATTTGGGTCAAAAATTGGTATTTTGGGGGCAAAATGGGGGATTTTTGGTCAAAAATGTGGGATTTTGAGGTCAAAATGTGAGATTTTGGTGTAAAATGTGGGAATTCAGGTCAAAAATGTGGGATTTGCGTTGCAAAATGTGGGAATTTGGGGGGAATCGCGGGACTTTGGGGTTGGGGTTAAAGTTAGGGTTTTGGGGGGAAAATGGGGGAATTTGGGGGGAAATCGCGGGATTTTGGGGGCAAAATGTTGGATCTTGGTGCGAAATGCAGGGATTTGGGTCAAAAATGCGGGATTTGGGTGCAAAATGAAGGAATTTGGGTCAAAAATGTGGGTTTTTTGGGGCAAAATGTGGGATTTTGGTGTAAAATGTGGGAATTTGTGTCAAAAATGCGGGATTTGGGGCAAAAATGTGGGATTTTGGGGGCAAAATGTGGGAATTCGGGGGGAATCGCGGGATTTTGGTGTAAAATGTGGGAATTCGGGGGGCAAAATGGGGGAATTTGGGGGGAAATCGTGGTATTTTGGGGGCAAAATGGGGGGTTTTGGTGCGAAATGCGGGGATTTGGGTCAAAAATGCGGGATTTGGGTCAAAAATGTGGGATTTTGGGGGCGAAATGGGGGATTTTGTTGTAAAATGTTGGAATTTGGGGCAAAAATGTGGGATTTTGGTGTAAAATGCAGGAATTTGAGTCAAAAATGTGGGATTTTGAGGGCAAAATGGGGGATTTGGGGGCAAAAATGTGGGATTTTGGGGGCAAAATGTGAGATTTTGGTGTAAAATGTGGGAATTCAGGTCAAAAATGTGGGATTTGCAGGGCAAAATGTGGGAATTTGGGGGGAAATCGCGGGATTTTGGGGTTAGGATTAGGGTTAGGGTTAGGTTAGGGTTAGGGTTAGGTTAGGTTAGGGTTACGGTTAGGGTTAGAGTTAGGGTTTTGGGGGGAAAAAATGGGGGAATTTGGGGGGAAATCGCGGGATTTTGGGGGCAAAATGTTGGATCTTGGTGAGAAATGCGGGGATTTGGGTCAAAAATGCGGGATTTGGGTGCAAAATGGGGGAATTTGGGTCAAAAATGTGGGATTTTGGGGGCAAAATGGGGGAATTTGGGGGGAAATGGTGGGATTTTGGGGGCGAAATGGGGGAATTTGGTGTAAAATGCAGGAATTCAGGGCAAAAATGGGGGATTTGGGGGCAAAATGTGGGAATTGGGGGCAAAAATGTTGGATTTTGGGGGAAGTCGCGGGATTTTGGGGCAAAATGGGGGATTTTGCTGCGAAATGCGGGGATTTGGGTCAAAAATGCGGGATTTGGGGGGCGAAATGTGGGAATTTGGGGCAAAAATGTGGGATTTTGGGGGCGAAATGTGGGAATTTGGGGCAAAAATGGGGGATTTGGGGACAAAATGTTGGAATTCGGGGGAAAAATGAGGGATTTTGGGGTGAAATTGCAGGATTTTGGGGTCAAAATGTGGGATTTTGGTGCAAAATGCAGGAATTTGGGGCAAAAATGGGGGATTTTGGGGGAAGTCGCGGGATTTTGGGGGCAAAAGGTGGGATATTGGTGTGAAATGTGGGAATTTGGGGGAAAAATGTGGGATTTTGGGGGCAAAATGTGGGATTTTGGTGTAAAATGTGGGAATTCAGGGCAATAATGTGGGATTTGGGGGGCAAAATGGGGGAATTTGGTGTGAAATGTGGGATTTGGGGGCAAAAATGTGGGAATTCGGGGGGCAAAATGGGGGAATTTGGGGGGAAATCGCGGGATTTTGGTGTAAAATGTGGGAATTCGGGGTGCAAAATGGGGGAATTTGAGGGGAAATCGTGGGATTTTGGGGCAAAAATGGGGGATTTGGGGGGGCGAAATGTGGGAATTTGTGTCAAAAATTTTGGATATGGGGGCAAAATGTGGGAATTTAGGGCAAAAATGCGGGAATTTGTTGTGAAATGGGGTAATTTGGGGCAAAAATGGGGGAATTTGGGGGAAATCGTGGGATTTTGGGGGCAAAATGCAGGAATTTGGGGCAAAAATGTGGGATTTGGGGGGCAAAATGTGGGATTTTGGTGTAAAATGTGGGAATTCAGGGCAATAATATGGGATTTGGGGGGCAAAATGGGGGAATTTGGGGGGAAATGTGGGAATTTGGGGCAAAAATGCGGGATTTGGGGGGCAAAATGGGGGAATTTGGGGGGAAATCGCGGTATTTTAGTGTAAAATGTGGGAATTCGGGGGGAAAATGGGGGAATTTGGGGGGAAATCGCGGGATTTTGGTGTAAAATGTGGGAATTCGGGGGCAAAATGGGGGAATTTGGGGGGAAATCGCGGGATTTTGGGGCAAAAATGGGGGATTTGGGGGGCGAAATGTGGGAATTTGTGTCAAAAATTTTGGATATGGGGGCAAAATGGGGGAATTTGGGGCAAAAATGCGGGAATTTGTTGCGAAATGGGGTAATTTGGGGCAAAAATGGGGGAATTTGGGGGAAATCGCGGGATTTTTGGGGGCAAAATGTGGGAATTTGGGGCAAAAATGTGGGATTTGGGGGGCAAAATGTGGGATTTTGGTGGCGAAATGTGGGAATTTGGGTCAAAAATGCGGGATTTGGAGGCAAAATGGAGGAATGTGGGGAAAAAATGTGGGATTTTGGGGGCAAAATGGGGGATTTTGGTGTAAAATGCGGGGATTTGTGTCAAAAACGCGGGATTTGGTGGCAAAATGGGGGAATGTCCTGGTTCTGGCCAGGATAGAGTTAATATTTACCTGAGCTGGGTGGAGAACTGAAGCTGGTAGCCCCTATGGCTGGGATAGTTAACTAATTAGCTAACAGCTGGGGTTAATTTACCCAAATTAGCCAAAGGGCTATTCCATCCCATCTGACATCATGCTCAGTATATAAGTGAGGAGGGTGCTGAAGGGAGGCCCTCCTAGTTGGAAGAGACTGGATGTGGAGATCTGTTGTGAGCTATTATACTGTATTTGTGTTCCATCACTGTCTTGTTTTCTTCTGTCATTACTGTTAAATTTACTTTTTGTTCAATCTCAACCCGCGTGTTTGGTTTTTTTTTTTCCTGGTTTTCTTTTGTTTGTCAAATCTCCTCCTGTTCTCTCGGAGAGTGGGGGGGGAGTGAGAGAGAGACTGCGTAGTCTGGTCCCCGTTGGGGCTGAACTACGACAGGGAATTTGGGGAAAAAATATGGGATTTTGGGGGCAAAATGTGGGATTTTGGTGTAAAATGTGGGAATTTGGGGCAAAAATGCAGGATTTGGGGCAAAAATGTGGGATTTGGGGGGCAAAATGGGGGAATTTGGGGGGAATCGCGGGATTTTGGTGTAAAATGTGGGAATTCGGGGGGCAAAATGGGGGAATTTGGGGGGAAATCGCGGTATTTTGGGGGCAAAATGGGGGGGTTTGGTGCGAAATGCGGGGATTTGGTTCAAAAATGTGGGATTTTGGGGGCGAAATGTGGGAATTTGTGTCAAAAATGGGGGATTTTGGGGGAAGTCGCGGGATTTTGGGGGCAAAAGGTGGGATATTGGTGTGAAATGTGGGAATTTGGGGGCAAAATGTGGGATTTTGGGGGCAAAATGTGGGATTTTGGTGTAAAATGTGGGAATTCAGGGCAATAATGTGGGATTTGGGGGGCAAAATGGGGGAATTTGGTGTGAAATGTGGGAATTCGGGGCAAAAATGTGGGAATTCGGGGGGCAAAATGAGGGAATTTGGGGGAAATCGCGGGATTTTGGTGTAAAATGTGGGAATTCGGGGGGCAAAATGTGGGAATTTGAGGGGAAATCGCGGGATTTTGGGGCAAAAATGGGGGATTTGGGGGGGCGAAATGTGGGAATTTGTGTCAAAAATTTTGGATATGGGGGCAAAATGGGGGAATTTGGGGCAAAAATGTGGGAATTTGTTGCGAAATGGGGTAATTTGGGGCAAAAATGGGGGAATTTGGGGGAAATCGTGGGATTTTGGGTGCAAAATGTGGGAATTTGGGGCAAAAATGTGGGATTTGGGGAAACCGTGGGATTTTGGTGGCGAAATGTGGGAATTTGGGGCAAAAATGCGGGATTTGGGGGGTGAAACGGGGGAATTTGGGGGGAAATCACAGGATTTTGGGGCCAAAATGTGTGATTTTGGTGCAAAATGCGGGAATTTGGGTCAAAAATTGGGATTTTGGGGGCGAAATGGGGGATTTTGGTGTACAATGCAGGAATTTGGGGCAAAAATGTGGGTTTTTGAGGGCAAAATGGGGGATTTTGGGGCAAAAATGTGGGATTTTGGGGGCAAAATATGAGATTTTGGTGTAAAATGTGGGAATTCAGGTCAAAAATGTGGGATTTGCAGGGCAAAATGTGGGAATTTGGGGGGAAATCGCGGGATTTTGGGGTTAGGATTAGGGTTAGGGTTAGGTTAGGGTTAGGGTTAGGTTAGGTTAGGGTTAGGGTTAGGGTTAGAGTTAGGGTTTTGGGGGGAAAAAATGGGGGAATTTGGGGGGAAATCGCGGGATTTTGGGGGCAAAATGTTGGATCTTGGTGAGAAATGCGGGGATTTGGGTCAAAAATGCGGGATTTGGGTGCAAAATGGGGGAATTTGGGCAAAAATGTGGGATTTTGGGGGCAAAATGGGGGAATTTGGGGGGAAATGGTGGGATTTTGGGGGCGAAATGGGGGAATTTGGTGTAAAATGCAGGAATTCAGGGCAAAAATGGGGGATTTGGGGGCAAAATGTGGGAATTGGGGGCAAAAATGTTGGATTTTGGGGGAAGTCGCGGGATTTTGGGGCAAAATGGGGGATTTTGCTGCGAAATGCGGGGATTTGGGTCAAAAATGCGGGATTTGGGGGGCGAAATGTGGGAATTTGGGGCAAAAATGTGGGATTTTGGGGGCGAAATGTGGGAATTTGGGGCAAAAATGGGGGATTTGGGGACAAAATGTTGGAATTCGGGGGAAAAATGAGGGATTTTGGGGTGAAATTGCAGGATTTTGGGGTCAAAATGTGGGATTTTGGTGCAAAATGCAGGAATTTGGGGCAAAAATGGGGGATTTTGGGGGAAGTCGCGGGATTTTGGGGGCAAAAGGTGGGATATTGGTGTGAAATGTGGGAATTTGGGGGAAAAATGTGGGATTTTGGGGGCAAAATGTGGGATTTTGGTGTAAAATGTGGGAATTCAGGGCAATAATGTGGGATTTGGGGGGCAAAATGGGGGAATTTGGTGTGAAATGTGGGATTTGGGGGCAAAAATGTGGGAATTCGGGGGGCAAAATGGGGGAATTTGGGGGGAAATCGCGGGATTTTGGTGTAAAATGTGGGAATTCGGGGTGCAAAATGGGGGAATTTGAGGGGAAATCGTGGGATTTTGGGGCAAAAATGGGGGATTTGGGGGGGCGAAATGTGGGAATTTGTGTCAAAAATTTTGGATATGGGGGCAAAATGTGGGAATTTAGGGCAAAAATGCGGGAATTTGTTGTGAAATGGGGTAATTTGGGGCAAAAATGGGGGAATTTGGGGGAAATCGTGGGATTTTGGGGGCAAAATGCAGGAATTTGGGGCAAAAATGTGGGATTTGGGGGGCAAAATGTGGGATTTTGGTGTAAAATGTGGGAATTCAGGGCAATAATATGGGATTTGGGGGGCAAAATGGGGGAATTTGGGGGGAAATGTGGGAATTTGGGGCAAAAATGCGGGATTTGGGGGGCAAAATGGGGGAATTTGGGGGGAAATCGCGGTATTTTAGTGTAAAATGTGGGAATTCGGGGGGAAAATGGGGGAATTTGGGGGGAAATCGCGGGATTTTGGTGTAAAATGTGGGAATTCGGGGGCAAAATGGGGGAATTTGGGGGGAAATCGCGGGATTTTGGGGCAAAAATGGGGGATTTGGGGGGCGAAATGTGGGAATTTGTGTCAAAAATTTTGGATATGGGGGCAAAATGGGGGAATTTGGGGCAAAAATGCGGGAATTTGTTGCGAAATGGGGTAATTTGGGGCAAAAATGGGGGAATTTGGGGGAAATCGCGGGATTTTTGGGGGCAAAATGTGGGAATTTGGGGCAAAAATGTGGGATTTGGGGGGCAAAATGTGGGATTTTGGTGGCGAAATGTGGGAATTTGGGTCAAAAATGCGGGATTTGGAGGCAAAATGGAGGAATGTGGGGAAAAAATGTGGGATTTTGGGGGCAAAATGGGGGATTTTGGTGTAAAATGCGGGGATTTGTGTCAAAAACGCGGGATTTGGTGGCAAAATGGGGGAATGTCCTGGTTCTGGCCAGGATAGAGTTAATATTTACCTGAGCTGGGTGGAGAACTGAAGCTGGTAGCCCCTATGGCTGGGATAGTTAACTAATTAGCTAACAGCTGGGGTTAATTTACCCAAATTAGCCAAAGGGCTATTCCATCCCATCTGACATCATGCTCAGTATATAAGTGAGGAGGGTGCTGAAGGGAGGCCCTCCTAGTTGGAAGAGACTGGATGTGGAGATCTGTTGTGAGCTATTATACTGTATTTGTGTTCCATCACTGTCTTGTTTTCTTCTGTCATTACTGTTAAATTTACTTTTTGTTCAATCTCAACCCGCGTGTTTGGTTTTTTTTTTTCCTGGTTTTCTTTTGTTTGTCAAATCTCCTCCTGTTCTCTCGGAGAGTGGGGGGGGAGTGAGAGAGAGACTGCGTAGTCTGGTCCCCGTTGGGGCTGAACTACGACAGGGAATTTGGGGAAAAAATATGGGATTTTGGGGGCAAAATGTGGGATTTTGGTGTAAAATGTGGGAATTTGGGGCAGAAATGCAGGATTTGGGGCAAAAATGTGGGATTTGGGGGGCAAAATGTGGGAATTTGGGGGGAATCGCGGGATTTTGGTGTAAAATGTGGGAATTCGGGGGGCAAAATGGGGGAATTTGGGGGGAAATCGCGGTATTTTGGGGGCAAAATGGGGGGGTTTGGTGCGAAATGCGGGGATTTGGTTCAAAAATGTGGGATTTTGGGGGCGAAATGTGGGAATTTGTGTCAAAAATGGGGGATTTTGGGGGAAGTCGCGGGATTTTGGGGGCAAAAGGTGGGATATTGGTGTGAAATGTGGGAATTTGGGGGCAAAATGTGGGATTTTGGGGGCAAAATGTGGGATTTTGGTGTAAAATGTGGGAATTCAGGGCAATAATGTGGGATTTGGGGGGCAAAATGGGGGAATTTGGTGTGAAATGTGGGAATTCGGGGCAAAAATGTGGGAATTCGGGGGGCAAAATGAGGGAATTTGGGGGGAAATCGCGGGATTTTGGTGTAAAATGTGGGAATTCGGGGGGCAAAATGTGGGAATTTGAGGGGAAATCGCGGGATTTTGGGGCAAAAATGGGGGATTTGGGGGGGCGAAATGTGGGAATTTGTGTCAAAAATTTTGGATATGGGGGCAAAATGGGGGAATTTGGGGCAAAAATGTGGGAATTTGTTGCGAAATGGGGTAATTTGGGGCAAAAATGGGGGAATTTGGGGGAAATCGTGGGATTTTGGGGGCAAAATGTGGGAATTTGGGGCAAAAATGTGGGATTTGGGGAAACCGTGGGATTTTGGTGGCGAAATGTGGGAATTTGGGGCAAAAATGCGGGATTTGGGGGGTGAAACGGGGGAATTTGGGGGGAAATCACAGGATTTTGGGGCCAAAATGTGTGATTTTGGTGCAAAATGCGGGAATTTGGGTCAAAAATTGGGATTTTGGGGGCGAAATGGGGGATTTTGGTGTACAATGCAGGAATTTGGGGCAAAAATGTGGGTTTTTGAGGGCAAAATGGGGGATTTTGGGGCAAAAATGTGGGATTTTGGGGGCAAAATATGAGATTTTGGTGTAAAATGTGGGAATTCAGGTCAAAAATGTGGGATTTGCAGGGCAAAATGTGGGAATTTGGGGGGAAATCGCGGGATTTTGGGGTTAGGGTTAGGGTTACGGTTAGGGTTAGGTTAGGGTTAGGGGTACGGTTAGGGTTAGGGTTTTGGGGGGAAAATGGGGGAATTTGGGGGGAAATCGCGGGATTTTGGGGGCAAAATGTTGGATCTTGGTGCGAAATGCGGGGATTTGGGTCAAAAATGCGGGATTTGGGTGCAAAATGGGGGAATTTGGGGAAAAAATGTGGGATTTGGGGGCAAAATGTGGGATTTTGGTGTAAAATGTTGGAATTTGGGGCAAAAATGCGGGATTTGGGGCAAAAATGTGGGATTTTGGGGGGAAAATGGGATTTTGATGTAAAATGTGGGAATTTGGGGCAAAAATGCAGGATTTGTGGGCAAAATGGGGGATTTGGGGGGGGAAATCGTGGGATTTTGGAAGGCTAAATGTGGGATATTGGTGTGAAATGTGGGAATTTGGGGTAAAAATATGGGGTTTTAGGGTAAAAATGGGGGATTTTGGGGAAAATTGCGGGATTTTGGGGGCAAAATGTTGGAATTTGGTGTGAAATGTGGGATTTTGGGGGCAAAAATGTGGGATTTGGGGGGCAAAATGGGGGAGTTTGGGGGGAAATCACGGGATTTTGGTGTAAAATGTGGGAATTCGGGGGGAAAATGGGGGAATTTGGGGGGAAATCGCGGGATTTTGGGTCAAAATGGGTTAGGGTTATGGTTAGGGTTAGGTGTTAGGGTTAGGGTTACAGTTAGGGTTAGGGTTAGAGTTTTTGGGGAAAAATGGGGGAATTTGGGGGGAAATGGGATTTTGGGGGCGAAATTGGGGAATTTGGTGTAAAATGTAGGAATTCAGTGCAAAAATGGGGGATTTGGGGGCAAAATGTGGGAATTTGCGGCAAAAATGTGGGATTTTGGGGGGAAATTGCTGGATTTTGGGGGCAAAATGGGTTAGGGTTAGGGGTTACGGTTAAGGTTAGGGTTACGGTTAGGGTTAGGCTTAGGTTAGGGTTTGGGTTTTGGGGGGAAAATGGGGGAATTTGGGAGGAAATGGGGGGATTTTGGGGGCAAATATGGGATTTTAGTGCAAAATGCAGGAATTTGGGGCAAAAATGGGGGATTTTGGGGGCCAAATGGGGGATTTTGGTGGCGAAATGTGGGAATTTGGGGCAAAAATATGGGATTTTGGTGTGAAATGTGGGAATTTGGGGCAAAAATATGGGATTTTGGTGTAAAATGCAGGAATTTGGGGCAAAAATCGGCGATTTTGGAAGGCAAAATGGGGGATTTGGGGCCAAAAATGTGGGATTTTGGGGGCAAAATGTGAGATTTTGGGGCAAAAATGGGGGAATTCAGGTCAAAAATGTGGGATTTGCGGGGCAAAATGTGGGAATTTGGGGGGAAATTGCGGGATTTTGGGGTTAGGGTTAGGGTTACGGTTAGGGTTAGGGTTAGGGTTTTGGGGGGAAAATGGGGGAATTTGGGGGGAAATCGCGGGATTTTGGGGGCAAAATGTTGGATCTTGGTGCGAAATGCGGGGATTTGGGTCAAAAATGCGGGATTTGGGTGCAAAATGGGGGAATTTGGGTCAAAAATGTGTGATTTTGGGGGCAAAATGTAGGATTTTGGTGTGAAATGTTGGAATTTGGGGCAAAAATGCGGGATTTGGGGCAAAAATGTGGGATTTTGGGGGGAAAATGGGATTTTGGTGTAAAATGTGAGAATTTGGGGCAAAAATGCAGGATTTGTGGGCAAAATGGGGGATTTTGGGGGGGAAATCGTGGGATTTTGGAAGGCTAAATGTGGGATATTGGTGTGAAATGTGGGAATTTGGGGTAAAAATGTGAGGTTTTAGGGTAAAAATGGGGGATTTTGGGGGAAATTGCAGGATTTTGGGGGCAAAATGTTGGAATTTGGTGTGAAATGTGGGAATTTGGGGCAAAAATGTGGGATTTGGGGGGCAAAATGGGGGAATTTGGGGGAAATCACGGGATTTTGGTGTAAAATATGGGAATTCGGGGGGCAAAATGGGGGAATTTGGGGGGAAATCGTGGGATTTTGGGTCAAAATGGGTTAGGGTTATGGTTAGGGTTAGGGGTTAGGGTTAGAGGTAGGGTTAGGGTTGGAGTTTTTGGGGAAAAATGGGGGAATTTGGGGGGAAATGGCGGGATTGTGGGGGCAAATATGGGATTTTGGTGCACAATGCAGGAATTTTGGGCAAAAATGTGGGATTTTGGGGGAAGTCACGGGATTTTGGGGCAAAATGGGGGATTTTGGTGCAAAATGCGGGGATTCGGGTCAAAAATGTGGGATTTGGGGGGCGAAATGGGGGATTTTGGTGTAAAATGTTGGAATTTGGGGCAAAAATGTGGGATTTTGGTGTAAAATGCAGGAATTTGGGGCAAAAATGGGGGATTTTGAGGGCAAAATGGGGGATTTGGGGGCAAAAATGTGGGATTTTGGGGGCAAAATGTGAGATTTTGGTGTAAAATGTGGGAATTCAGGTCAAAAATGTGGGATTTGCAGGGCAAAATGTGGGAATTTGGGGGGAAATCGCGGGATTTTGGGGTTAGGATTAGGGTTAGGGTTAGGTTAGGGTTAGGGTTAGGTTAGGGTTAGGGTTAGGGTTAGAGTTAGGGTTTTGGGGGGAAAAAATGGGGGAATTTGGGGGGAAATCGCGGGATTTTGGGGGCAAAATGTTGGATCTTGGTGAGAAATGCGGGGATTTGGGTCAAAAATGCGGGATTTGGGTGCAAAATGGGGGAATTTGGGCAAAAATGTGGGATTTTGGGGGCAAAATGGGGGAATTTGGGGGGAAATGGTGGGATTTTGGGGGCGAAATGGGGGAATTTGGTGTAAAATGCAGGAATTCAGGGCAAAAATGGGGGATTTGGGGGCAAAATGTGGGAATTGGGGGCAAAAATGTTGGATTTTGGGGGAAGTCGCGGGATTTTGGGGCAAAATGGGGGATTTTGCTGCGAAATGCGGGGATTTGGGTCAAAAATGCGGGATTTGGGGGGCGAAATGTGGGAATTTGGGGCAAAAATGTGGGATTTTGGGGGCGAAATGTGGGAATTTGGGGCAAAAATGGGGGATTTGGGGACAAAATGTTGGAATTCGGGGGAAAAATGAGGGATTTTGGGGTGAAATTGCAGGATTTTGGGGTCAAAATGTGGGATTTTGGTGCAAAATGCAGGAATTTGGGGCAAAAATGGGGGATTTTGGGGGAAGTCGCGGGATTTTGGGGGCAAAAGGTGGGATATTGGTGTGAAATGTGGGAATTTGGGGGAAAAATGTGGGATTTTGGGGGCAAAATGTGGGATTTTGGTGTAAAATGTGGGAATTCAGGGCAATAATGTGGGATTTGGGGGGCAAAATGGGGGAATTTGGTGTGAAATGTGGGATTTGGGGGCAAAAATGTGGGAATTCGGGGGGCAAAATGGGGGAATTTGGGGGGAAATCGCGGGATTTTGGTGTAAAATGTGGGAATTCGGGGTGCAAAATGGGGGAATTTGAGGGGAAATCGTGGGATTTTGGGGCAAAAATGGGGGATTTGGGGGGGCGAAATGTGGGAATTTGTGTCAAAAATTTTGGATATGGGGGCAAAATGTGGGAATTTAGGGCAAAAATGCGGGAATTTGTTGTGAAATGGGGTAATTTGGGGCAAAAATGGGGGAATTTGGGGGAAATCGTGGGATTTTGGGGGCAAAATGCAGGAATTTGGGGCAAAAATGTGGGATTTGGGGGGCAAAATGTGGGATTTTGGTGTAAAATGTGGGAATTCAGGGCAATAATATGGGATTTGGGGGGCAAAATGGGGGAATTTGGGGGGAAATGTGGGAATTTGGGGCAAAAATGCGGGATTTGGGGGGCAAAATGGGGGAATTTGGGGGGAAATCGCGGTATTTTAGTGTAAAATGTGGGAATTCGGGGGGAAAATGGGGGAATTTGGGGGGAAATCGCGGGATTTTGGTGTAAAATGTGGGAATTCGGGGGCAAAATGGGGGAATTTGGGGGGAAATCGCGGGATTTTGGGGCAAAAATGGGGGATTTGGGGGGCGAAATGTGGGAATTTGTGTCAAAAATTTTGGATATGGGGGCAAAATGGGGGAATTTGGGGCAAAAATGTGGGAATTTGTTGCGAAATGGGGTAATTTGGGGCAAAAATGGGGGAATTTGGGGGAAATCGCGGGATTTTTGGGGGCAAAATGTGGGAATTTGGGGCAAAAATGTGGGATTTGGGGGGCAAAATGTGGGATTTTGGTGGCGAAATGTGGGAATTTGGGTCAAAAATGCGGGATTTGGAGGCAAAATGGAGGAATGTGGGGAAAAAATGTGGGATTTTGGGGGCAAAATGGGGGATTTTGGTGTAAAATGCGGGGATTTGTGTCAAAAACGCGGGATTTGGTGGCAAAATGGGGGAATGTCCTGGTTCTGGCCAGGATAGAGTTAATATTTACCTGAGCTGGGTGGAGAACTGAAGCTGGTAGCCCCTATGGCTGGGATAGTTAACTAATTAGCTAACAGCTGGGGTTAATTTACCCAAATTAGCCAAAGGGCTATTCCATCCCATCTGACATCATGCTCAGTATATAAGTGAGGAGGGTGCTGAAGGGAGGCCCTCCTAGTTGGAAGAGACTGGATGTGGAGATCTGTTGTGAGCTATTATACTGTATTTGTGTTCCATCACTGTCTTGTTTTCTTCTGTCATTACTGTTAAATTTACTTTTTGTTCAATCTCAACCCGCGTGTTTGGTTTTTTTTTTTCCTGGTTTTCTTTTGTTTGTCAAATCTCCTCCTGTTCTCTCGGAGAGTGGGGGGGGAGTGAGAGAGAGACTGCGTAGTCTGGTCCCCGTTGGGGCTGAACTACGACAGGGAATTTGGGGAAAAAATATGGGATTTTGGGGGCAAAATGTGGGATTTTGGTGTAAAATGTGGGAATTTGGGGCAAAAATGCAGGATTTGGGGCAAAAATGTGGGATTTGGGGGGCAAAATGTGGGAATTTGGGGGGAATCGCGGGATTTTGGTGTAAAATGTGGGAATTCGGGGGGCAAAATGGGGGAATTTGGGGGGAAATCGCGGTATTTTGGGGGCAAAATGGGGGGGTTTGGTGCGAAATGCGGGGATTTGGTTCAAAAATGTGGGATTTTGGGGGCGAAATGTGGGAATTTGTGTCAAAAATGGGGGATTTTGGGGGAAGTCGCGGGATTTTGGGGGCAAAAGGTGGGATATTGGTGTGAAATGTGGGAATTTGGGGGAAAAATGTGGGATTTTGGGGGCAAAATGTGGGATTTTGGTGTAAAATGTGGGAATTCAGGGCAATAATGTGGGATTTGGGGGGCAAAATGGGGGAATTTGGTGTGAAATGTGGGAATTCGGGGCAAAAATGTGGGAATTCGGGGGGCAAAATGAGGGAATTTGGGGGGAAATCGCGGGATTTTGGGTGTAAAATGTGGGAATTCGGGGGGCAAAATGTGGGAATTTGAGGGGAAATCGCGGGATTTTGGGGCAAAAATGGGGGATTTGGGGGGGCGAAATGTGGGAATTTGTGTCAAAAATTTTGGATATGGGGGCAAAATGGGGGAATTTGGGGCAAAAATGTGGGAATTTGTTGCGAAATGGGGTAATTTGGGGCAAAAATGGGGGGAATTTGGGGGAAATCGTGGGATTTTGGGTGCAAAATGTGGGAATTTGGGGCAAAAATGTGGGATTTGGGGAAACCGTGGGATTTTGGTGGCGAAATGTGGGAATTTGGGGCAAAAATGCGGGATTTGGGGGGTGAAACGGGGGAATTTGGGGGGAAATCACAGGATTTTGGGGCCAAAATGTGTGATTTTGGTGCAAAATGCGGGAATTTGGGTCAAAAATTGGGATTTTGGGGGCGAAATGGGGGATTTTGGTGTACAATGCAGGAATTTGGGGCAAAAATGTGGGTTTTTGAGGGCAAAATGGGGGATTTTGGGGCAAAAATGTGGGATTTTGGGGGCAAAATATGAGATTTTGGTGTAAAATGTGGGAATTCAGGTCAAAAATGTGGGATTTGCAGGGCAAAATGTGGGAATTTGGGGGGAAATCGCGGGATTTTGGGGTTAGGGTTAGGGTTACGGTTAGGGTTAGGTTAGGGTTAGGGGTACGGTTAGGGTTAGGGTTTTGGGGGGAAAATGGGGGAATTTGGGGGGAAATCGCGGGATTTTGGGGGCAAAATGTTGGATCTTGGTGCGAAATGCGGGGATTTGGGTCAAAAATGCGGGATTTGGGTGCAAAATGGGGGAATTTGGGGAAAAAATGTGGGATTTGGGGGCAAAATGTGGGATTTTGGTGTAAAATGTTGGAATTTGGGGCAAAAATGCGGGATTTGGGGCAAAAATGTGGGATTTTGGGGGGAAAATGGGATTTTGATGTAAAATGTGGGAATTTGGGGCAAAAATGCAGGATTTGTGGGCAAAATGGGGGATTTGGGGGGGGAAATCGTGGGATTTTGGAAGGCTAAATGTGGGATATTGGTGTGAAATGTGGGAATTTGGGGTAAAAATATGGGGTTTTAGGGTAAAAATGGGGGATTTTGGGGAAAATTGCGGGATTTTGGGGGCAAAATGTTGGAATTTGGTGTGAAATGTGGGATTTTGGGGGCAAAAATGTGGGATTTGGGGGGCAAAATGGGGGAGTTTGGGGGGAAATCACGGGATTTTGGTGTAAAATGTGGGAATTCGGGGGGAAAATGGGGGAATTTGGGGGGAAATCGCGGGATTTTGGGTCAAAATGGGTTAGGGTTATGGTTAGGGTTAGGTGTTAGGGTTAGGGTTACAGTTAGGGTTAGGGTTAGAGTTTTTGGGGAAAAATGGGGGAATTTGGGGGGAAATGGGATTTTGGGGGCGAAATTGGGGAATTTGGTGTAAAATGTAGGAATTCAGTGCAAAAATGGGGGATTTGGGGGCAAAATGTGGGAATTTGCGGCAAAAATGTGGGATTTTGGGGGGAAATTGCTGGATTTTGGGGCAAAATGGGTTAGGGTTAGGGGTTACGGTTAAGGTTAGGGTTACGGTTAGGGTTAGGCTTAGGTTAGGGTTTGGGTTTTGGGGGGAAAATGGGGGAATTTGGGAGGAAATGGGGGGATTTTGGGGGCAAATATGGGATTTTAGTGCAAAATGCAGGAATTTGGGGCAAAAATGGGGGATTTTGGGGGCCAAATGGGGGATTTTGGTGGCGAAATGTGGGAATTTGGGGCAAAAATATGGGATTTTGGTGTGAAATGTGGGAATTTGGGGCAAAAATATGGGATTTTGGTGTAAAATGCAGGAATTTGGGGCAAAAATCGGCGATTTTGGAAGGCAAAATGGGGGATTTGGGGCCAAAAATGTGGGATTTTGGGGGCAAAATGTGAGATTTTGGTGTAAAATGTGGGAATTCAGGTCAAAAATGTGGGATTTGCGGGGCAAAATGTGGGAATTTGGGGGGAAATTGCGGGATTTTGGGGTTAGGGTTAGGGTTACGGTTAGGGTTAGGGTTAGGGTTTTGGGGGGAAAATGGGGGAATTTGGGGGGAAATCGCGGGATTTTGGGGGCAAAATGTTGGATTTTGGTGTAAAATGTCGGAATTTGTGTCAGAAATGCGGGATTTAGGGGGCAAAATTGTGGGATTTTGGGGGGAAAATGGGATTTTGGTGTGAAATGTGGGAATTTGGGGCAAAAATGTGGGATTTGGGGGGCAAAATGGGGGATTTGGGGGGAAATCGTGGGATTTTGGAAGGCTAAATGTGGGATATTGGTGTGAAATGTGGGAATTTGGGGGAAAAATGTGGGGTTTTAGGGTAAAAATGAGGGATTTTGGGGGAAATTGCGGGATTTTGGGGGCAAAATGTTGGATTTTGGTGTGAAATGTGGGAATTTGGGGCAAAAATGTGGGATTTGGGGGGCAAAATAGGGGAATTTGGGGGAAATCACGGGATTTTGGTGTAAAATATGGGAATTCGGGGGCAAAATGTGGGAATTTGAGGGGAAATCGCGGGATTTTGGGTCAAAATGGGTTAGGGTTATGGTTAGGGTTAGGGGTTAGGGTTAGGGGTAGGGTTAGGGTTAGAGTTTTTGGGGAAAAATGGGGGAATTTGGGGGGAAATGGCGGGATTTTGGGGGCAAATATGGGATTTTGGTGCACAATGCAGGAATTTTGGGCAAAAATGTGGGATTTTGGGGGAAGTCACGGGATTTTGGGGCAAAATGGGGGATTTTGGTGCAAAATGCGGGGATTCGGGTCAAAAATGTGGGATTTGGGGGCAAAATGGGGGAATTTGTGGAAAAAATGTGGGATTTTGGGTGCAAAAATGTGGGATTTGGGGGGCAAAATGGGGGATTTTGGGGGGGTAATCGTGGGATTTTGGAAGGCTAAATGTGGGATATTGGTGTGAAATGTGGGAATTTGGGGTAAAAATATGGGGTTCTAGGGTAAAAATGGGGGATTTTGGGGGAAATTGTGGGATTTTGGGGGCAAAATGTTGGAATTTGGTGTGAAATGTGGGAATTTGGGGCAAAAATGTGGGATTTTGGGGGCGAAATGTTGGAATTTGGGGCAAAAATGGGTGATTTGGGGACAAAATGTCGGAATTCGGGGGAAAAATGAGGGAATTTGGGGTGAAATTGCAGGATTTTGGGGTCAAAATGTGGGATTTTGGTGCAAAATGCAGGAATTTGGGGCAAAAATGGGGGATTTTGGGGGAAGTCGCGGGATTTTGGGGGCAAAAGGTGGGATATTGGTGTGAAATGTGGGAATTTGGGGGAAAAATGTGGGATTTTGGGGGCAAAATGTGGGATTTTGGTGTAAAATGTGGGAATTCAGGGCAATAATGTGGGATTTGGGGGGCAAAATGGGGGAATTTGGTGTGAAATGTGGGATTTTGGGGCAAAAATGCGGGATTTGGGG
>NW_028239178.1:245000-247500 GCF_036417535.1 Chlamydotis macqueenii
AGGGTTAGGGTTAGGGTTAGGGTTAGGGTTAGGGTTAGGGTTAGGGTTAGGGTTAGGGTTAGGGTTAGGGTTAGGGTTAGGGTTAGGGTTAGGGTTAGGGTTAGGGTTAGGGTTAGGGTTAGGGTTAGGGTTAGGGTTAGGGTTAGGGTTAGGGTTAGGGTTAGGGTTAGGGTTAGGGTTAGGGTTAGGGTTAGGGTTAGGGTTAGGGTTAGGGTTAGGGTTAGGGTTAGGGTTAGGGTTAGGGTTAGGGTTAGGGTTAGGGTTAGGGTTAGGGTTAGGGTTAGGGTTAGGGTTAGGGTTAGGGTTAGGGTTAGGGTTAGGGTTAGGGTTAGGGTTAGGGTTAGGGTTAGGGTTAGGGTTAGGGTTAGGGTTAGGGTTAGGGTTAGGGTTAGGGTTAGGGTTAGGGTTAGGGTTAGGGTTAGGGTTAGGGTTAGGGTTAGGGTTAGGGTTAGGGTTAGGGTTAGGGTTAGGGTTAGGGTTAGGGTTAGGGTTAGGGTTAGGGTTAGGGTTAGGGTTAGGGTTAGGGTTAGGGTTAGGGTTAGGGTTAGGGTTAGGGTTAGGGTTAGGGTTAGGGTTAGGGTTAGGGTTAGGGTTAGGGTTAGGGTTAGGGTTAGGGTTAGGGTTAGGGTTAGGGTTAGGGTTAGGGTTAGGGTTAGGGTTAGGGTTAGGGTTAGGGTTAGGGTTAGGGTTAGGGTTAGGGTTAGGGTTAGGGTTAGGGTTAGGGTTAGGGTTAGGGTTAGGGTTAGGGTTAGGGTTAGGGTTAGGGTTAGGGTTAGGGTTAGGGTTAGGGTTAGGGTTAGGGTTAGGGTTAGGGTTAGGGTTAGGGTTAGGGTTAGGGTTAGGGTTAGGGTTAGGGTTAGGGTTAGGGTTAGGGTTAGGGTTAGGGTTAGGGTTAGGGTTAGGGTTAGGGTTAGGGTTAGGGTTAGGGTTAGGGTTAGGGTTAGGGTTAGGGTTAGGGTTAGGGTTAGGGTTAGGGTTAGGGTTAGGGTTAGGGTTAGGGTTAGGGTTAGGGTTAGGGTTAGGGTTAGGGTTAGGGTTAGGGTTAGGGTTAGGGTTAGGGTTAGGGTTAGGGTTAGGGTTAGGGTTAGGGTTAGGGTTAGGGTTAGGGTTAGGGTTAGGGTTAGGGTTAGGGTTAGGGTTAGGGTTAGGGTTAGGGTTAGGGTTAGGGTTAGGGTTAGGGTTAGGGTTAGGGTTAGGGTTAGGGTTAGGGTTAGGGTTAGGGTTAGGGTTAGGGTTAGGGTTAGGGTTAGGGTTAGGGTTAGGGTTAGGGTTAGGGTTAGGGTTAGGGTTAGGGTTAGGGTTAGGGTTAGGGTTAGGGTTAGGGTTAGGGTTAGGGTTAGGGTTAGGGTTAGGGTTAGGGTTAGGGTTAGGGTTAGGGTTAGGGTTAGGGTTAGGGTTAGGGTTAGGGTTAGGGTTAGGGTTAGGGTTAGGGTTAGGGTTAGGGTTAGGGTTAGGGTTAGGGTTAGGGTTAGGGTTAGGGTTAGGGTTAGGGTTAGGGTTAGGGTTAGGGTTAGGGTTAGGGTTAGGGTTAGGGTTAGGGTTAGGGTTAGGGTTAGGGTTAGGGTTAGGGTTAGGGTTAGGGTTAGGGTTAGGGTTAGGGTTAGGGTTAGGGTTAGGGTTAGGGTTAGGGTTAGGGTTAGGGTTAGGGTTAGGGTTAGGGTTAGGGTTAGGGTTAGGGTTAGGGTTAGGGTTAGGGTTAGGGTTAGGGTTAGGGTTAGGGTTAGGGTTAGGGTTAGGGTTAGGGTTAGGGTTAGGGTTAGGGTTAGGGTTAGGGTTAGGGTTAGGGTTAGGGTTAGGGTTAGGGTTAGGGTTAGGGTTAGGGTTAGGGTTAGGGTTAGGGTTAGGGTTAGGGTTAGGGTTAGGGTTAGGGTTAGGGTTAGGGTTAGGGTTAGGGTTAGGGTTAGGGTTAGGGTTAGGGTTAGGGTTAGGGTTAGGGTTAGGGTTAGGGGTTAGGGTTAGGGTTAGGGTTAGGGTTAGGGTTAGGGTTAGGGTTAGGGTTAGGGTTAGGGTTAGGGTTAGGGTTAGGGTTAGGGTTAGGGTTAGGGTTAGGGTTAGGGTTAGGGTTAGGGTTAGGGTTAGGGTTAGGGTTAGGGTTAGGGTTAGGGTTAGGGTTAGGGTTAGGGTTA
The DNA here is from genome assembly GCF_036417535.1 of Chlamydotis macqueenii. Classification (NCBI taxonomy): domain Eukaryota; kingdom Metazoa; phylum Chordata; class Aves; order Otidiformes; family Otididae; genus Chlamydotis; species Chlamydotis macqueenii. The sequence goes on from NW_028239178.1 coordinate 247,127, forward strand.
GGGTTAGGGTTAGGGTTAGGGTTAGGGTTAGGGTTAGGGTTAGGGTTAGGGTTAGGGTTAGGGTTAGGGTTAGGGTTAGGGTTAGGGTTAGGGTTAGGGTTAGGGTTAGGGTTAGGGTTAGGGTTAGGGTTAGGGTTAGGGTTAGGGTTAGGGTTAGGGTTAGGGTTAGGGTTAGGGTTAGGGTTAGGGTTAGGGTTAGGGTTAGGGTTAGGGTTAGGGTTAGGGTTAGGGTTAGGGTTAGGGTTAGGGTTAGGGTTAGGGTTAGGGTTAGGGTTAGGGTTAGGGTTAGGGTTAGGGTTAGGGTTAGGGTTAGGGTTAGGGTTAGGGTTAGGGTTAGGGTTAGGGTTAGGGTTAGGGTTAGGGTTAGGGTTAGG